>NC_053024.1:528177837-528328038 GCF_003073215.2 Triticum urartu
AATAACAAGTTGACCCGGATATTGTGTACAACTGTCGGCCCAGTTGCATTGCTGATGTTGAAAAAAAGCTATTTTTTATACACACATTAAAAAAATTGTATAGATAAGGAACATTTTTTATACACACATTTAACAATTTTTAAATACATGATTAACACTTTTTAAAACATATTTTTTAGTCAACAGTGGGCCCACAGCGAGCGGAGGAGGTCACAATACACATATTTTTTAAATACATGATTAACACTTTTGCAAAAACAATTAGCCCACAGCGAGCCAATTAGCTCCAGTCGGCCCACAGTGGGCCGACAGGGGCCAGTCGGCCAGCTATAGGATGACTGGAATCCAATCGGCCTGCTGTGGGCCGACTAGGCCCAACCGGCCAGCTATAGGATGACTGGAATCCAATCGGCCTGCTGCGGGCCGACTAGGCCCAACCGGCCTGCAGCGGGCGGACGGTGTATTATTTTTGAAAAAAATTTACCCAGCGTAATATTTATGAAAATTAATAAAAAATATATTTAAGAAAAAATTACGAAAAAAGGCCTGTGTGGTACAGTACAGCCTAACATGGTTACTCAGCCCACATTCAGTGACGCCGGAAAGGCCCAAACAAGGCTTCTGTACAATTTTTTGAAGTCACTGAGCTCAATTAATAACTTAAGAAAAAAGTTAGATTACAGTGGAACCTAATTAAAAGCTGTCACGAGCAAATAAATAATTCAACGCGTCCCACTTGCGCATGTGTGTGTGTGAGAGAGAGAGAGAGAGGTAGAGAGAGAGACCCATCGGCCGATGCTCGTAAATACATCTTTCAGCCATATGCACTGCTGATGCTCAGTAAAAACTTATGTAGTTGACACAATCATATAGAACATCATAGCACACTGAACTTGCATACAAAAATTTCATGCAGGCGGCACAATCAGGATGGAAGCAGTGGATCGCTACGGGAAGGGCTACGTTCAAACCAACGAAGTCGTATATAACGGTTCATCGTCTTTATCAATGACGGGTAAATATCTTGAATGTTGTGCAAAGAAAACAGACACACAACACAATAAGTTCTCCTAGCACATTAAGTTGACGTACGACCCTTTCTAAAAAAAGTTCAGGTACAAAATTAGAACAGGTCACAATCAAATGTACTGGCATATCAGTGCTTCACACCCATAGCTCGGATTTAACTAGTATCTGACAAGATTCAGTTGTTACCTCAAATTAGAGCACATCCAGGCAGCCAGCCCTGCCTCTTCTCCCAAAGAAGCAGTGGCCCCCGCCGCGCGATGGAGTAGGCCCTGTGCCATCCATCGTTCCGAGCAACACGGGGAAAGTCTGACGTTGACTCCTGTAATGGACGTCGTTGACAGACCCTGGCACCAGCGGCGGTGGCAGGACTTCGATTGATGGATTGACCACTTCTTCGACATGCACAAACACTCGATACAGGCACATCCCAAACGCGGTCCGCGGAGGCCTTGGTGGCGACGAATAGTACAACCCCGGTTCCTGCACCGGTATCTCAACACCAATCACCTTCGGTATGGTGGACGGCTTCTTCATCCATGCCATAACTGTCAGAGCCTAGCTGTCTGGAGGAACAAACATACTTACGAGCTCACCTCCAAGGTCGTTGATAAGCTCGTTCATGGACTCGCTGTTCCAAGCATGTCGAGGCATGCCGTGGAAGGTAAGCTTAGTTAAAAACTCAAGCTCAGAGGGCACTGAGCCCCATCCTGGGTGCCACCGATCAAAGCTCACCAGCGCGCCATCACAGAGCAAACGCCAGGAAGATTCGAACACACGACTGCAGTCGAAAGTTGTCCGGAACCTGACGAAGAAATCAGCCAGTGGCGGACAGACTTTGACGAGCAAGTCACTTATTTGGATGTCATGCGCAATGCCAAGAGCTTTGACAAGGTCATCCGGCGAGATGGGAGGCCGGTCGCTGTTGATGGTTACCATCAGCACTTTGCCGGCAAACTGGTCGTCAAGCGCCGCCATGCCACTGTTGAGCGATAGCACACAGCGACCGAAGGCAGGACGGACCTCAGGATCTCTGGCTCGGAGATCCGCGTTGACCGGTGACATGATAGTGCACTTGAGTACAGGGAGTACAGGAGGGGATTTGGGGGAACTGGAGTAGGAATCGAGATTCCAGAGGTGGGGGAGGGGCGGGAGAGTGCGGATGAAAAGGTAGTGTCAGTGTCAAAACCGGCGGATCTCGGGTAGGGGGTCCCGAACTGTGCGTCTAGGCGGATGGTAACAGGAGGCAGGGGACACGATGTTTTACCCAGGTTCGGGCCCTCTTGATGGAGGTAAAACCCTACGTCCTGCTTGATTAATATTGATGATATGGGTAGTACAAGAGTAGATCTACCACGAGATCAGAGAGGCTAAACCCTAGAAGCTAGCCTATGGTATGATTGTTGTTCGTCCTACGGACTAAAACCCTCCGGTTTATATAGACACCAGAGAGGGCTAGGGTTACACAGAATTGGTTACAATGGTAGGAGATCTACATATCCGTATCACCAAGCTTGCCTTCCACGCCAAGGAAAGTCCCTTCCGGACACGGGACGAAGTCTTCAATCTTGTATCTTCATAGTCCAGGAGTCCGGCCGAAGGTATAGTCCGGCTATCCGGACACCCCCTAATCCAGGACTCCCTCAGTAGCCCCTGAACCAGGCTTCAATGACGACGAGTCCGGTGCGCAGATTGTCTTCGGCATTGCAAGGCGGGTTCCTCCTCCAAGTACTTCGTAGAAGATTTTGAACACAAAGGTAGTGTCCGGCTCTGCAAAATAAGTTTCCACATATTGCCATAGAGAGAATAATATTTACACAAATCTAATCTGCTGACGTATTCCATAGCGTGACATCACACCACGGCCAAGTCTTTATTCGAATCGTTTTACTGTTCTACCTCAGCGCGTTTAGCGAGGTGATTTCCTTGGCACGTCTTGTCAAAGCAGAGATCGTGTCCCATTATTCAGGGATTCTCATCAATACGGGGGTGGGTAACCCAACCACGCCATTGATTACGACGCTTGGGAGATAAGCAAGTTTTACCAGGCTGGTGGGGACGCATAGTCGCGTCCACCCATATAAGGGGATAAGGATCCACCTTCTCATCCACGCCTTCTTCCTCCTTTGCCTATCCATTTCCGCGCACTCAAGCTCCAGCGCCCAAGTCCGCACACCCCACCTCAACCTTCTCCAGCCATGTCCAGAGCGGGAGGCAAGTGGATGGTCTCCTCCGTCACGGAGGGACACATCAAAAGACCGAGGAAGGCCGGATACTTGTCTAACGACATTGCGCACCGGCTTCCCGAAGATGGGCAGCTCATCCCCACCCCTAGGCCCCATGAGAGGGTGGTGTTCCTCCCTCATTTCCTCCGCGGACTGGGCTTCCCTCTCCACCCATTTGTCCGGGGGCTCAAGTTCTACTATGGCCTGGATTTCCACGATCTGGCCCCGAACTTTGTCCTCAACATCTCGGCGTTATCGTCGTGTGCGAGGCTTTCTTCCGCATCCGCCCCCATTTCGGCCTATGGCTCAAGACTTTCAATGTCAAGCCGAAGGTGGTGCGCGGCACCTAGGCGGAGTGCGAAGGCGCCATGGTGGGCAAGATGCCCAACGTCCTATGGCTCGAGGGCTCCTTCGTGGAGTCCCTAAAGGGGTGGCAATCGGGGTGGTTTGACATCACCGAGCCACGCGACCCTGAATGGGTCGTAGCCCCCGAGTTTCGATCCGGGCCCCCTACGCGGCTCGCCTCCTGGAAAGAGACGGGCCTGTCGTGGGGTAAAAAAGGAGAGCTGACCGGACTCCAAACATGCGTCCAAACCCTGGTGGACAAGAAGCTCAAACTTGTCAACGTAGTCCAGGTTATGCTCATCCACCGGACCCTCCCGTGTCAACAACGGGCCTTCAGCCTGTGGGAGTTCGACCCGGCGCGGCACCGAACTCTGAGCAGGCTCTTAGACATGACGTACGAAGATGCCTGGAGGTGCTTTTCAAGGGCGCCGAGGCCCCCGCATCCGCTACCGAGGATTACGGATTCAGCACGCAGCGTCACGCTCGTGCGGTAAGCTGTTTTTACCTTTTACAGGGTATTTAGTTTTTCATAGTTTGACTCCATGCGGGATCTAAGCTCTCTTACTTTTGACAGGATTGGCAGGAGACGTCCGGACAGATCAACTGTCTGGCTCCTTTGCCCGAAGGCCCAGCAGACGCTCGTTTGGCGAAGCTGCTGGTCCCGGCACCCTATGTGGTGCCGGAGAAGAAGGCCAAGAAGAAGGCCATGGGGACTCGAAAGAGTGCCCGGCGCCAGGAGGTGTCGGATTCATCATCCGACGACTCCAAGGCGCACTCCTCCCATGAAGACGAGGAGGAGGAAGAAGAGACCTCTCCCCCTCCAGCGGGGGAGGGAAGAAAAGGAAGGCCGCCCCAACTAGGAGGCCGAAGGGTCCAAGAAGGGGAAGACCCCTCCTCCGGACTACTCCACCAACGCCGACGACGGCGAAGAGGAGTGGCCGCACAGGGCCAATCCCCTGGCGAGATCGTAAGTATCCGGATACCAGAGTGATTCATAGTATTCCCTCATTGCACAGCTTTTCCTTACATCGAACATGTTTATGCAGTCCACCCAAAGACCGGCTTGACATGTCGTCAAGCGGTTCCCTGGATTCGTCAGATGTGAATTCGCTTCCGACGGCTACCTCCCCCCATCCTACGGACGACGCCGAGGCGGAGTCCCAACAAGTTCCGAGCCAGGAGGAGGTGGTCCTGGAGGCGCCGCAAGGCGACCTCCCGGACTCCAAGCATGAAGGGGATAGAACTCCCAAGGGGTCTAAGTCCGGCTTTGAGCCGGACACCGCGCCGGAACCTTCGACGGTTCCAGACTCCGGTAGGCAGCCTCTTTCCAAGAGGAGCAAGCCTACCGAACCGGTGACCTCCGTCCAACCGGAGGCACCGGACAATTTGCTGGAGGTTCTTAACGGCGCCTCCATCGATGAGGAGCACCGCACTATTATGAGTGCGGTGATCCAGAAGGTTCAGTCCGCCAAGAGCGGACTGACTGAAGCCTGTGCCAGCCTTGTAACAGGCTTCGAGGTAAGTAAATAATATGTAAAAATATTACCGCATAGATAGTAGCCCCTGATGCTCTGTTCGGCGTTCGAAAAGAAAAGCCGAATAGGGGATCTAATAACGTTCACATGAGTCTAACAAAAGTAAGTCAATATGCGTATGCAGGCTTTGTTGCTAGCATCCGCCACACTGACTGCGGAGGTGGGCACGCTGAAGTAGAACCTCGAGCGGTCCGAGAACGAGCTCGGCCATGCCAAGAGGCAACTCGAGGAGACGGAAGGTAATAAATACCTTATTGAAATATGTGAAAGGTGCAATTGCAAAAAGTGACAGGATTAACGCGGCTATTGTAGGGGCCACAACTGAGGTGGCGACCCTTAAGCAAGCGTTGTCCGAGGCCGAGAAGAGGGCGGCCACGGAGCGCACCGAGCGGGAGAAGCATGAGACGCAGGCTGTCCAGGTGCGGCAAGAGCTCCACGCTCTCATGAAAAAACATGAGAGTTTGGAGCTTGACTCGAAGACACGAGAGTCTGAGCTCGCGGCGGCCATTGAAGATGCCAAGTCTGCCAAGGCCAAAAGCCCAGAAGGCCCTCCAGGAGGTTGAGGCAATAAAAAAGACAGCGGCGGGTAAGGCATTATTTATGCAAAGCAAGCACGTAAAAGTGAATTACTTGTTACTTACCCGAATCCGGAGCTCTCCAGGAGCATTCGCAGACTTTCCCCGTAGCGTGTCGGATGCCGCCGCCATCTACTGAGCCGAGGAGGGGAGCCACTTCATAAGGTGATCGAGCCCCATAAGGTGGCCGAACATGCCATGAAGGGCCTCATAGTCCGGCTGTGGCCTGGAGAGGCCATGCCTGGGAGCTACTTCGGGCTGGTGAGGCAGCTGGTGGAGGCTTGTCCAAGGCTCGAAGTCATCAAGCGCTCCGTATGCATCGAGGGTGCCCGCAGGGCACTTGCCCGTGCGAAGGTGCACTGGGGCAAGCTGGATGCTGAGAAGCTTGTGAAGGACGGGCCACCGCCGGGCAAGGAGCATCGCAAGCCCGAGATGTATTATGAGGGCATTTTGAAGGGTGCCCGCCTTGTGGCGGATGAATGTTCGATGGATGTAATTTTTCAGTAAACTCGCTCGTTTTGTCCTGTGCGCTGAAAACTTGTTCATGTGCGCTAAGCAATGCTTTTTGAATTTAAAATATTACCTTCTGTGCGGCCGTTTATCAAATTTGAGAGATGGCGAGTCGTCGGCTTCTGCACTCGTGCCGATAAACATGAGCGCTCTTTTTCCCATTCTTGGGTCCTTCGAGGGAGGCGCTCAACACAACGAACAAGGCAATCAGACTATAATGCTTGAACACTCTCACTTAGCCATAGAATTCTATAATTTTAAATTTCGGCGAAGCCCCTAGTGTTCGAAAGATCGAGTTCGGGGCGCTATCCACGCCTAGGCCGGACAAAGCCGACTCCTCGCTCTAAGCGGCATAAGTCTTTAGGGACTCGAAAACCTCTCGAACAGTGACCGGCTCTCGCCTCATCATGACGGTTAGTTTTAGCTTTCTCTACTAAGGTGCTTAGCCCAGCTCAACTGGGGCACAATCGCATCAGTTCTCCTAGTGCTACCTTAGCCGATATAACGGAATGTAAGGTACCAAAACATAGGAGCCGGGCAAACCCAACTATTGACCCAAGACATGATTCGGAGCCGATGCATATAATGCTATAAGTTCGGGGTGCCGCACTTGTGAAAGTGTTTGGACTTCTCACACCGTATTGTGGGGTACTTAAGCCCCTGGCGTATTGGCCGTACCAAAGTGTACGGGTGCAACATGTCATTAATGAACATATATTCGTAAAAAAGTAATGCAATAGTAGACGGAAGCTATGCATTGTTTATTTAAAAAAGCAGAACGATACAAATACTGCAATAAGCAAAAGATGGGACTATTTAACATGTCCTTTCCAGGGGCAAGCTGCGGAATGTTATGTGAAACAGGTATACTGCTCGTTATAGAGACCACCTTAGAGTTCCATAGTGCGGCGTAGTTTTCTGCTTCCCTAGTTGTATCGTTTGTGCGGCAATTGTACTGTCGGACAAGCCTTCCGAAGATTGGAGTCCTGAAAATAAGAGAACATTAAGAAATCGGCAGCCCCTAGTGCGGTTTAAGCCGTGTTTCGGGCGTGCCGTGATGGTGCCCCTCCCCTTTTGCCCATGGTATTTCCAGAGCATAGTTATGTATGTGCAACACTGGTTTCGCAAGTTCGCGAGGGCTGGGGTTGGGGCCGCATTGCTAAGCTTGCTCGGAACGTGCCCAGCGGTCTTGTTGTAGGTTACTCTGGGCGCGCTTGACAGTGTCCAGACGTTAAATGGCCGGACTGGAGAATTGCCTTGAGAGGCTGCTTTGTACTTCCGCTGCGATAGCCGCCGTATGCTCCTCCGTTCGGAGAGAGCGTTCGGTGTTTCCATTGACCGTGATGACTCCTCGAGGGCCTGGCATCTTGAGCTTGAGGTATGCGTAGTGCGGCACCGCATTGAACTTGGCAAATGCGGTTCGCCCGAGTAGTGCGTGATAGCCACTGCAGAATGGGACTATGTGGAAGAATAACTCCTCGCTTCGGAAATTATCCGAAGATCCGAAGACCACTTCAAGTGTAACTGAGCCTGTACAGTTGGCCTCTACACCTGGTATGACGCCTTTAAAGGTCGTTTAGTGGGTTTAATCCTCGAGGGATCGATGCCCATTTTCCGCACTGTATCCTGGTAAAGCAGGTTCAGGCTGCTGCCGCCGTCCATAAGGACTCTAGTGAGGTGAAATCCGTCAATAATTGGGTCTAGAACCAATGCGGCGAATCCGCCATGACGGGTGCTAGTGGGGTGGTCCCTTCGATCAAAAGTGATCGGGCAGGAAGACCATGGGTTGAACTTTGGGGCGACTGGCTCCATCGCGTATACGTCCCTTAGCGCATGCTTCCGCTCCCTCTTGGGGACGTGGGTTGCGTATGTCATGTTCACCGTCCACACTTGTGGGGGGAAAACCTTTCTGTCCACTGTTGTTCGGCGGCCGGGGCTCCTCCTCGTCATCGCTATGCAGCCCCTTGTCTCTGCTTTCGGCATTTAACTTGCCCGCCTGCTTGAACACCCAACAATCCCTGTTGGTGTGATTGGCTGGTTTTTCGGGGGTGCCATGTATCTGGCATGAGCGGTCGAGTATTCGGTCCAAACTGGACGGGCCCGGAGTATTTCTTTTGAATGGATTTTTCCGCTGACCGGGTTTAGAGCCTCTGAATCCGGCATTAACTGCCGTATCCTCAGCATTGTCGCCGTTAATGCGGCGCTTTTGCTTATTGCGATGCGACCTGCCATTTTTGTCCTTGGTATCCGAATTACCAGGGCTCTTGGTCATGTTATTGCTGTGAGCTAGCCAGCTGTCTTCTCCCACGCAAAAGCGGGTCATAAGTGTCGTGAGCGCTGCCATAGATTTCGGCTTTTCCTGTCCTAGGTGCCGTGCAAGCCACTTGTCGCGGATGTTATGCTTGAAGGTTGCTAGGGCCTCTGTGTTTGGATAGTCGACAATTTGATTTTTCTTGGTTAGGAACCGTGTCCAGAATTGTCTGGCCGATTCCTCTGGCTGCTGAATTATGTGGCTAAGGTCATCGGCGTCTGGTGGTCGCACATAAGTGCCCTGGAAATTGTCGAGGAATGCGGCTTCCAGGTCCTCCCAGCAACCAATTGATTCTGCTGGCAAGCTGTTAAGCCAATGTCGAGCTGGTCCTTTAAGCTTGAGTGGGAGGTATTTGATGGCGTTTAGGTCATCACCGTGGGCCATGTGGATATGGAGATAGTCCTCGATCCACACCGCGGGATTTGTTGTGCCATCATATGATTCGATGTTCACGGGTTTGAAACCCTCAGGGATTTGATGATCCATTACTTCATCTGTGAAGCATAGTGGGTGTGCGGCGCCTCTGTATTGGGCTATATCACGACGCAGATCAAATGAGCTTTGTCTACTGTGTTCGGCCCGGCCGGATTGGTTGTATCCGGAGTGACGATTACCGTCTCGTGCCGTGCGGCGCCCACGCGATCCGTAGATTGATCTTGTTTGCCTTGCCTTGTTCTCCAATATATGTCGCAGGTCTGGCGCATTTTCCCATGCCTTGGTATTTTTTGAGCAGCGCCGGGGTGCGGCTTGAGTGGAGGGCCGAGAGGCTTCTCTGTCGTGGCCACGGGGTGGCCGATCGGCCGCATCATGCATTGGTGATGTAGGTTTAGGTGCTTTCTCCTCTAGTCGGGGTAGCAACCTGCGCTTTGGGTAGCTCTTCGAGGGGCGTTCGAGTTCATACTCTTCGGCCGCAAGGACTTCAGTCCATCTGTCGGCTAGCAAATCTTGATCAGCTCTAAGTTGTTGCTGTTTTTTCTTGAGGCTGCTCACCGTGGCCATAAGCCTGCGTTTGAAACGCTCTTGTTCGACGGGATCCTCCGGCACGACAAATTCGTCGTCGTCGAGGCTTGCCTCGTCTTCGGAGGGAGGCATATAATTATCGTCCTCGACCTCTCTGTCTGCCGCTCTCTCATGAGGGCTGGCTTCTCCATCCTCCCGTGCTGAATCTTGCTGGAGGTGGTTGTCTTCGGCACTGTCCGGGGTGTTATTATCTCCCGTGCCAGAATCACCGTTTTTTCTTTGGCGGGATTTAGAGCGGCGCCGCTGACGCCGGCGCTTAGGCTGCTTCTTGGAGGGGTCATCCTCCGTTGTTCCATCGCCATTGCCTTCTTTTGGGGTGGTGAACTCCATGATCAGTGCCCAATCGGGTTCGATCGGTAGGGGCACGGAGGGCTCGGAGTCTGGAGAGGAGTCCCGGCTCCTTGGAGTCACGGGCTTCGCAGAGAATAGGGCTGGTGTTCGGCTCGATCGCCATAGAGATTGCAGCCCCCGAGGCAGTGTCCAACCACCCATCCTCAATTGGCGCAGTTGGCTCCGAATTAAGGGTCGGGGCTGATGCGGGTGCGGCCTCCAGGACACTGTTCGGTGGCAGAGCTAGATCATGCCCATCGTGATAGTGCGGCGCGCTCGGTTGCGGCTTGAATCTATGGAAGATCAAGTCTCCGCGGAGGTCCGTTGTGTAGTTTAAACTTCCAAATCTGACCTGACGGCCAGCGGCATAGCTTTCGATCTGCTCCAGATGGCCAAGCAAATTGGCCCGCAGTGCAAAGCCCACGAATACGAAGATCTGTCCGGGGAGAAAGGTCTCACCCTGGATCGCATCGCTGTTAATGATCGGAGAAGCCATCGGGCCTAAAAGTGACGACACAGAGGAACTCTCAATGAGAGCACCAATGTCGGTGTCAAAACCGGCGGATCTCGGGTAGGGGGTCCCGAACTGTGCGTCTAGGTGGATGGTAACAGGAGGCAGGGGACACGATGTTTTACCCAGGTTCGGGCCCTCTTGATGGAGGTAAAACCCTACGTCCTGCTTGATTAATATTGATGATATGGGTAGTACAAGAGTAGATCTACCACGAGATCAGAGAGGCTAAACCATAGAAGCTACCCTATGGTATGATTGTTGTTCGTCCTACAAACTTAAACCCTCCGGTTTATATAGACACCGGAGAGGGCTAGGGTTACACAAACTCGGTTACAATGGTAGGAGATCTACATATCCGTATAGCCAAGCTTGCCTTCCACGCCAAGGAAAGTCCCTTCCGGACACGGGACGAAGTCTTCAATCTTGTATCTTCATAGTCCAGGAGTCCAGCCGAAGGTATAGTCCGGCTATCCGGACACCCCCTAATCCAGGACTCCCTCAGGTAGCATGAATTTCGAGCACGCGCCAATATGCTCTCGGCGCGCAAGTGCACGAAAACACCGGTGGCGCCCACATGTGTTACTACTCGGCCCATATTCAACGACACCTCAGTGGGCCAAACAAGTGTACATCATCAAAAAGACACCGAGCTCAAATTATATAACTTGAAAAAAGGAGATATACTCTGAACACTGGAGAATGGTGATGCCCTCATTTAGCCCACCAGTAGTTCGAGACAATAAACAGTTCGAAACAATGATATATACAACATTCAAACACTGACTAGTGACTACTACTGACATAAACAGCAAGGCATGATAGTTCATAAGAAGTCTTGCTACACCACCAAAACGCACCCATCTGCAGCGCTCAGACTCTCGTGATCCAGACGAGAATGACATTCCAAACCGAAGCAACTATTACATAGTAAGAGTGACATAGACGAGGATGACCAAATGACAAGGAATATGCATAACAAAAGAAAGAACTACCCATCCAGAACCAGCAGCAAAGACAACAAAGTCATTTGAAGAGATGATCCAACACCATCATAATTTGCAGCCCCGCTTCAGCGACCAGTGATCCGGAGACACCAGTACTCCACCCTTTCGATGCAACAGCCCAATTACCTATCAACCTGAAGGCTCGAACCACATCACTGCCTGTCGTAATTGAGACATCCAAGGATCAAAGTTAATCCGGATGCCTTTGTCATTCTCACCTTCTTTTGGCTGCAGGCTGTATCGTTGACAATCAGGGGAGTTTGCTCCCGAACTCCTAGGGCTCGCCGTGTAGACACAGTTTTCCATAGCAAACAGAGCCTCTCTGCCATCAAGGTCCTTGCCAACGGTGATCTCCTGGTTAATCGGATAATTGAGTCCGAGAAACAGAGAGTGTGAACCAAGGCTGTTTACCCGCCTCCAACTAAAAAATCCTAAAGGCCCCAACAAGCTGGTATCCTGCTCATAGACGTAACAGCCACTGTCCGGATACTCACGTATTACACGGTGCTTGTATACAGTGGGGTTTTTGCAATATAACTTTTCCGGCTCATGTGTCTGAATGATCATCAGTCTTTTCCGTCGTCTGATCGAGCGAGGAACCAGTTGTGCTTCCCTGTTTTTGGCAAAGGTGGTGTGATTACAAAGGGCAGTAACTGTAGGGACACTGCATCATATCAAAAAGGACAGGCATTGTTAATGTAAGATCAGCATTGTTCAGAGTATGAGTAGGATAATGCAAGAAACATACATTGATATGTCCCTGTTGGAACTGGGAGGAAAATACAGGGAAATGTATACTGGGTTCGAAAATATAGAAGTGCCATGCATGGTTATACTCATGTTATCTCGCAATCGATTCTTCACAGGAAACTACCATGTCATGCATGTTATGTAATCATGTTCTGTCCTCACAAACAAATTCTTCAAGGTAACTAACAGACCATGCATTGTTATATACTCGTGTTCTGTGAAAAATTTTGTGAGGATATTATTCTAGCCATTGATTGCTGAAGGGCGAATATAGGTATGTACACATGGTAAGCATTGCAGGATTTCATTACTTCCAAATATAGAGTTCTCCATATGCACATTTACTTCCCTAATGTATGGTTAGATGAAACCAACAGTGTGGTGCATGTTTCTACATCATGAAAATGAGGAAACTAACATGGCCATTGATACACACTCATATTTAGTAGTAGTATATAGATTACTGTAAAATAAGGATAATATCCATATATTCCTAACCGTTTGATTATTCAGGGTACAAATTGGCTGTAATGACATGGTCACAATCGCATGAATTAACTCATTCCAAATATAGCTGATTTACGGCGTCTCTAATACATTGCCATAGTTCTACTCAAATTCTGCTCAAACAGAGATATGCCAATCATCACAAAAAGTTCAAACAGTGTCATGGCGTCATCATTAACATGAGAGGAAACAACTTACACGCGCCGTCCCAGCAATACGTGGTGCCATCTGCTTTGTCGATCGCGTAGATGATGCCATTGTGTTCAATAGCATCACAGAAGTGTGTATCAGCTTTGATCGATGATCCACTGCGAGCCGAGTTGTCTCCAGCTAAAGAAGGCACCGGCGTAAAGATAGGCGAGTCCGCGGTCGAACAAGGCAATTAGCTTGAAGTCTGCGTAATTCGCATGTCGTGTGGGCACTTGGCAGATTACAATCTTCTGCAAAACAAGGTCCGTCCAACTGACGTAGTAATCTAGATGACTTGGACCGCGATGGTAATACTCTATATAATCCAACGGAGGAAGGATAATCTCATGGGAGGTCTGGAAGTTCACGAGCACCAACTTTTTACCGTCTTCTCTGAAGGCAGCCATCCAGTGGGAGTTCATGCCGACCCAGTACATACCTGCCAAGAAGTTTCGGGCGATGGTGATCGGATCGATCGAGGGAAATGATGTACGGCGACCCACTACATACCTGCAAAGAAGTTTCGGCTAATGGAGATCGGATTGAAGTCGAGGGGCATCATGCACGCCTCCGTATCATGGTGAGCCAATCTCGCAAGACCAGATAGCAGCAAGCAGGGTGTCTTGAAAAGCTTAGGCCTCGCTTCGACGATGGCCGTGTGCATGTCCCTCGAGCATGCAGCCAGCCGCAGGGCGCTCAACATATCCATACACGAACAACAGAGGTCGAGGATGTCACTGGGGAGATTGCTCCAATCGCGGCTCATATGGATGCTGTGCGGTTCGCGTTCGCCATGGTGGAGTTTGGAAGGGGGCTTGATTTACGGGGGAGAAGGATGTCGGTGCTGGAGCGGCTAGCGAGGGAATAGTGGTACTGGGGGAGGCGAGTGAGGTGACGGTACATGGGGGCACAGTGAGATGGAGACGTAGAAGGAGATGGAGATGGAGTGGTGCTATGGGAGCGGAGAGGGAGACGAGGCGAGGCGCCAATGTGCTGTACATCGGTGGTGACAGACTGCACTGTGCACAGGGTGAGGCTCACTTTGGTAACCCGAACATGCCGCCTGGACTAGTGTCAGGCGCAGGGTGTTGTCACTTCACTGTGAGGACCGGATGAATAGTATTTTGACCATCAAGTGTACCACAGTTGTACTACTACTAGTAGTAGTAGGTACATGAGTACTCCAGTATTGTATAGCGTAAATAGGTCTCCCGTGCTAGCAAGCCTATTCACTTCATCGTTCAGGTATCATCCATATTGCGAGTAGAACCAAATTCTTGTGCATGCCCAATCAACACTCTGCCGCGATGCATGCAGTGGTCGTTCTGGTGCATCAAGGACGGCATGCAGATCGTTCCACACTTGAGAAGAGGAAAAATGGAAAGGTAGAACGCGGCAGCAGAGGAAGAGAACGCTGGCTAACGAGGCTGGGAGGGGATCGACCAGGAAGTTAATGCTCCTCGCCTAAAGGTTTGGGGAAAACCTGATTTTCATAAGGTGACTTATACTCACCTAAACGGAGGGAGTATTCCTTAACCAGAGAATGTTGTGTCTCCCACTCACACGCTCAAAAAAAACTACGACACATTTTTTATCTGTTTGCATAGGTCCCACCTATCAGGAAGGATGGGCACGTACACGAACAAGTACGACTCATCAGTCTACCCACATAGCCTTTTCGTTTAGTCTACCTAGTCGTCTAATCAACTGCCTACACGCCACTTATCCCATTTACTTCTCCATCGGGAACTGATTCTCCTCGGCTTCTTCACCTCCTCTTCATCTTCATTTGCATCCAAACCCCACTGCCTTCACATTGTTTTAACCTCTTTAAATAATCATCTACTACTTCAGTTAGACTAGACATCTAATCCTAATTCTCCAAACCATAGCCCTCCGTTCCAACGGTTCCAAATGGCGATAGAGATCGAGATGCAGGTTTTTAGCGTCCAACATGTCCTCGTCGAAGGCTCGATGCGCATAGTTGCCACCGTCACCGTCCACCCAAGGGTTGTTCGACAGTGGATCAACAATGTATCCAACTCCCTCGAAAAGGTAGAGACGAGGGTCATCGGTCTCGACGCAGAGTACACGGAGCGTGCCCCTGGGAAGATCCAGCGCGCCGCCGTCCTCCAGCTGTGCTTCGAAGATGATGTTTTGGTGTACCACATCATACACTCGCCCTTCATACCAGGTGATCTTCACGATTTCTTGTCTCGGGAGGATGTATACTTCTGTGGGGCAGCCATCGAAGGGGACAAACAGAAGCTGGAGCCGTACAACCTTGTTTTGAATAGCATCGCTGACCTACAAACCAGAATCAAAATTCCTGTAGAAGTTTGTGATAAACAGACACCATCCCTATTCGACATAGCAAATTTTGTGCTCAGTACAAATCTTCAGAAGGGTGACGAGACGGTGGCATTAAGGTCGTCTGGATGGGAGAATTATCCCTTGACGTACGAGCAGATAAAATATGCTGCCCTCGATGCCCATGTGAGTTTCGAGATAGCTGCAAGGTCCAAAGAGCTTGTTGCGAAGCCGTCTCCCACAGAGAAGAAGAAGAAGAAGAAGAAGAAGAAGAAGAAGAAGAAGAAGAAGAAGAAGAAGAAGAAGAAGAAGAAGAAGAAGAAGAAGAAGAAGAAGAAGAAAAGGCTGCACCAGTAGGAGGGAATTATGGATGGATGAACTATTTCCTCTCTTGTAAAAAAAATATTCCCTCTCGGTGTATATTGATATAGATGGACTATTTCGATGGTGTGCATGTCTTTGGAACAGAGTAGTAGCATGGGTCCGCTTGACTATAAGGAACTATTTATCCACATATATAGCTTTCTCTGCTACTCCTTCCAGTGATCGGTATGCAGTGCATGTGTCCGTGGACATGACAGCTTGTCCATGGAAGTTCAACTACGGCGACCATCACGTTTCATCTCGCGATTCCCACGACGCCTCTCCAACCCACGACACCACGCCCCCCGATGTGCGCCTCACCCCTCTCGGCCGCATCGCCCCTCTGCCTTTGTATGCATGACATGTGGGCCACCTAAAATGCGGCGAGCATCAAGTTTCTACCACATCCACCCGTGATTCCCAGGACGCCGCTCGAACCCATGAAACCACACGTCCCCGACCTGCGGCTTACCCCTCTTGGCCCCACTGCCCCTCTGCCTACGGGAGCATTACATGTGGACCAGTCACCTATCGGGTCCACATGTTATTGACTCAAAGGTAGGTGTAGTAAGGTGCTGAAGCTCAGTCCCGACGGCCCTGAGAGGGAAATGTGACTCCTGCGCCAGGGCTTGTGGTGCTCCCGCAGCACGAACTCGTGCCAAACTCAAGATTTGTTTCTTTACTATACATGCACACAACGATTTAATGGACATTGTAATCTCAACATGTGATGGGGAGCTCTAAATTTGAATTTGAACTTATAAAATGAAAAGATTCAAAACAAACAAACTGGGAGAGAGGGAGTATATCGTAGGATGTGTCCCATACAAAATAAGTCCCCTGGTTTGTCACCGCGAAGATGCGGCTAGAAAGGAGCACAATGTCTTTCTACTCGTACGGCAACAAATCGGCCGCAGACAGCATGGTCCGCCTTTGACCGCCATGTGCAAGGTTCGTGCTATCTTATTCAATCTCACTGTGGTTCCATCGTACCAATTCATGCGATGGCCCATTACATGGATGATCCCAATGTTGGACAAAGGTTCTACAGGAACAGTTTCACCGTTGTAAATGTTGTGCAAATTGATGTTGGTACCCTCCCGTACATATGCAAGCCAATCTCCACTCGCACCGAGCCTAACCTGTGAAATAGTGGGCAGGGGGAGAATTAGGAAATGGACACGGAAGTAGTCTTTAGAATGCATTTACTACGTTATCAAACTCATCTTACCTACTCATCGGAGGAAATCCGAGTGCCCCTCAATGTCGGCATCTCAAGGGGCGTCAACTTGCAACTACGGCCACGCCGCACTGGAGAGACCCCCAAGGAAACATCCTCGTGCGTTCCATAGAACATCAAGATGCATTTGTATGAGTAGTTTATCTTGTGAGAGAAAAGGATGAACGAGGGAAGGCCTCTAGAGATAGAGATGGACACTGCTACTACCAATGTGCTGGCCCATGCGTTGCAATGGATCCAAAGTAGTAAAATAATACTTGTTCACGTGCTTGAAATATAAACACTCTAGTTTTGATATACATGTGTCAGCAGACATGACAGCTTGTCCATGGAAGTTGAACCACGGCGACCATCACGTTTCTTGTTTCTACCACTAAGCCACTAAAGTTCGGTCCCGTGGGCCCCGAGAGGGAAATGTAACTCCTGCGGCAGGCCTTGTGGTGCTCCCGCAGTACGAGCTCGTGCCAAAACTGGAATTTGTTTCTTACTACTACCAACTAGTACTAGTAAGGTACACGTGCATTGCACGCATGAGATTCTGGTGGTTTGTGCATTATGCTTCTACATGTGGAGCTTTCTGGATTCTAACATGTGGCAAAATCTGGTGGAATGTAAGGTTAGGCAAGTTTGATTAACTTAGGCGAGTGTTTGATTCAAGCCACACCTTAGGCAAGCCACACTAAGGCCCCACATGACATACACACACAAAATGTGGCAAGATTCCCTTAGGCTTGCCAACTTGTTTCTCTCGTTTTGAAGAACTAATAACTTTGCCTAAGCTTAGTTGTGGCAAAGTTAGCGTCTGTTTGATTCAAAGGATTTTCATAGGATCTTTGAAGGATTAGAATCCTTAGGTATTTTTGCTACGTTGGTCGTTTGATTCGTAGGATTGAATCATGTAGAATATTTTCCTAAGGATTCATTTGTACTACATTTCACAGGAATTCTCACATGCACTCCAACCTCTTGAAAGAAATCCTTTGTTTTTCACGTGACACAATCAAACAAACTCAAATCCTATAGGGATCCAATGAACATGCCATTCCAATCCTACTTTTTTCCTATTCCTGTGTTTCTGCAATCCTATGAATCAAAGAGGCCCTTAGTCATGAATTAAGTTCAACCATGGAGTCTTCTAGATTATACATGTGGCAGAATCTGGTGGATGATATCCAACGGCTAGTAGTGCTCGGATTTTCCATCTTTGTACCGTCGGATTGGCTTCATCCAACGACCAACTTTCAAAGTTTTTCACACACTATATAGGGGGTATAGATATAGATGTGCCAGTCCGTTGCAATGGATCCAAAGTATATATATATATCTATTTAGTGGAGTGCACTCTAAACACATTATCTATTTATTTTTCTCTAACCTTCTGTAGCCATGCAACCAAGCCACATAAGCTTCATGGGTGCCCCCCCACATCATATTATTCATACTACGTTGATTGAAAAAAAGATAAATCACCCAAAACAAGATCTTCCCGTTTTTTGTTCCTACGATGTTGTGTTGTGCACGTACCTACTAGTTGTATAGTGGTAGTACTAGTAATATAGTATTAGGAGTACAAACTTGGTACTAGTAGGAGTAGTACAGTACGGAATGCTCCTACTCTATCAACGAGCCCCGTCTGACACCAAATTTCTTGGCTTCCGTGCTACAGCTAGATCTTCCCCTCGTTTCTTTTTTCCAACCCGGCGGCGGGCGGGGTGTCGGTTTGCTCAACGGCGGTCCCACATGAAAGTGAAAATGCTAGGCAACACGCCATCCCTAAGCCATGTTTCGTGCCGGACGGTTCGTGTTGTACTCCCGATTCCCGGGCGTGTGGGGGTGCGACACGAATGCGGCAGGCCTTTTCCTTTTACCAGCAATGTGCTCGTGCGTTGCGACGGATCCAAAGTAGTAGAATAGTAGTATTTGTTCACAAACTTGAAAGAAATCACTATTGTTTTGATATACTCCTAATATATTATTCCCTCCGTACCTAAATATTTGTCTTTTTTGAGATTTCAAATGGACTATCACATACGGATTATATAGACATATTCTAGTGTTTCTAGCAAGATGCCCGCGCGTTGCACGAAGTTGATGGAAAAGTTAACCACAACTTATAAATTGACGGATGGAGTACTAGTCACAGTGATGCATATAATTAAGCAAAGGGATCGCACATGTCGGTATTGACTGGAACGAGAATGCAACAACACAATAAGAATTAAGGCCACGATGATGCAATCGCAGTGGTGGTTACAGAAGGCAAGAAGAAAGATGGATCCACGAACGTACGACCTCCTCCTCCTCAACTTAGTGCGCCGGGCCACCGACCGACGGCTAAGGAGCGGCGGCTTTTGTGGCGAGGTGGAGGTGCTTCTCAGCAAAGGCATCGAAGGCTTCCAGCCGGTTGAGGAAGGCCAACGTCGTAGTGTCCTCACTGGCCTTGTAGATACCTATGTACACGATTTCCTCGTACATGTGGATGTGTAGGTCAACGAATTCTTGCAGGGCGAGGCGCCTCGTGGCGAGCACGACCTCCAGGTGGACATTCTTCGTGGCGCCGGCGGGCAGTCGCAGGGCCACCAGTGCTTGAAAGAGGTTCCGACCATGGAGGCCGATTAGGGTGGCAGGCAATGAGGAGCCCGGGCGCGCGGGATGGAGGAGTACGGCGATGTCGTCCGCGAGCTTCTTGAGGACGGTGAACTTGTTGCTAGTGGCAATGATCATCTGGTCCAACTGAGAGTTGTAGTTGGCGTCGAAGGCGGCCATCCACCAGCCGGTCTCCAACCCGTCTGGAGACGATCCTCGGCGCCATGCCGCAGGCCGGCGTCGTGGACCATCTGGCGCAGCCGCTGGCCGCTCACGAGCATCGCCGCCATGGGTCTGGAGTGAGCTCTTTTGCGCTTAGTGTAGGTGCTTAGGCAAATTCTTAGGTGCGTACGATGTGGTAGATGCATTGGAATGGAGGGGCGCCTTTATATGAGGGCAATGAGGGCAAACTGCGTTGCATTCACATCGTGCAGCCTCTTTTCCCGGACCTCCTCCCATTACTTCCCTCATGCATTAATTGAAGAAGGATGCATTGGCCGTTCAACATATCGGGAACCGCTACTCCCTCCCTCGTCTGCATTAAAGCCGTATCGGGAACTGCGCCGCCCGCTGTCAAATCGAATACTCCCTCCGTCTAGGTGAGTATTAAGTCATCTTACGAAAACCAAATAGTAAACACATAGGCGTGGTGCATTAACTCTCATGTTGTTTCTTATTTTTTGACATAAATAGAGGAATCAACCAAGAAGAGATGTGGGGCTTGTATGCTTTTAATGACTTGAGACTATCAAACATGACATGTAGTGGTCAGTTCGTTGCACAAGAACAAATACAACCCACGTCAGCACACACGCATCTTATATAGCATCACATCAAATGGCTATAAAAGATGAATGAGACCAAATTATATCTCATCTAGATGAGTTCTAGCAAAATTGTATTAATAATACTTAGTACTCCTGCTCCATGTATCATATATTAGTATCATGTAGTACTTTATTTATTTATGAGGTATCCAGATGGCACTGCACCGCTAAGAAAAGAGGGTAACATCAAAATTATGGACTACTTTTTTGAGTATGTTGGTAAGGTCTGGTCACAGTCACTTGTTGAAATCTCTAAAAAGACAAATACTCCCTCCGTCCGGAAATACTTGTCATCAAAATGGATAAAAGGAAATGTATCTAGACATGTTTTAGTTTTAGATACATCTCTTTTTATCCATTTTGATGACAAGTATTTTTGGACGGAGGGAGTAGAAAACAGAGTTGGTGATGATGGTGTGCGTGCCATCCTGCAATATAGGCCGTCGGATTTATATCTAACGGATAGGAAAGAAACTATGGCAATTTTGCAAAAATATACCCACACGTCTCTCCACGTTCGCAAATAAGGCCTTCCCTCGTTCAACCTTTTCTCTCACAAGATAAACTACTCATACAAATGCATCTTGATGTTCTGTGCAACGCACGGGCAGCTAGCTTATTTCTTTTAAAATAGTTGCTGCGATAATTGGGTTGAAGTGATATATTTTATGTCTGCCCCGAATGGTTTCAGATTCACTAGTAGTAACAAAGAAAAGGTTGCCTTGTTAATTAACAGAAAATAGGATGAAAACTATCACATGAGGCCGGTAAAAACAAGGCACACTGGGTTCAGCGTCATCGTCACTACAGCTGTGCGCGCGTGAGAAGTCTACATATCGAGGGGGCTACCGAGCGAGGCACCGAGACACAATGTTTGAGAGAGAAACCAATTGACAGATTATGATCAGATCGAGTTGTCACCCTTCCGCTGTCATTGTTGGGGGGAGGGAGAGAAAGACGTATCGAGAGTGTGCGCGGTAGGCACAGAGGCACAACTAGCGAGTGTGTGTGTGTGTGTGTGTTTGAAAGTGGAGTAGATAGATTATTATCAAGATCGATGTGCCACCCTACTAGCTCCTTCGGTGCCGGGTAGTGTGTGTGTGTTTGTGAGAGAAGCCAGTCGATAGATTAGTATCAAGATCGAGGTGTCACCCTACTCCTTCGGTGTTGGGAAGTGTGGGTGTGTGGGGGGTGTGGGCAGTGACACTCACATATCTCTACTCTTATAAAAAACAGTGTTGGTGATGATGGTGTTTTCCTGCCATCCTGCAATATAGGCCATCCAATTTATATCCGACGGACAGGAAGGAAACTATGGCAATTTTGCAAAAAGATACCCACACCCCTCTCCGCATTTGCAAATAAGGCATTCCCTCGTTCATGTTTTTCTCCCACAAGATAAACTTCTCATACAAATGCATCTTGATGTTCCGTGCAACGCATGAGCATCTTGCTAGTAGGGAGAAGAAGTTTGTGTGACACATGTCTAGCTATATTAAGGGATAGGTAGATAGCATATGTGTGAGAGACATTAGTGGCTGTGGGTGGGCGGAATTAAAGGGGTGGGCGTGTTAGACATAGAGAGCATGTGTGTTTCTGTGTGAGAGACTTGTAGGACGGGGTAGAAAGACGAATTTAACCCTGACGGAGGGAGAGAAATACATGAAGTGCGCGTGTGTGATTCCGATGCCCACAGGGAAATGAGATATGTATGCGTGTGAGAGAGATTGCACAATTCATTCACGTATCACTATCTAGCGATCGTGGACGTGCATCGCTTGAACATAAGTCAATATCTACTTCGTATCGTGGCCAAAGGTACAATATCGATTCAACGCTATAAAGATTGGACACTCACATATCACATTTTTTTTCTATTTAAATAAGCCTTTTTAGTTGTGCATGCCAAAGTTACAGTGATGTTTCTTCAAACAACCAATGTAGCTATCATGAACATGCACCATTGTTACTCTTGCATTCAAATTAATTAGTCTTGGATGATTTAAGTTTCTATTTTGAAGTAACATATGTAATATTCATATATGAATTCAACGGGTACGCAATTTATGAAATGGAGGCTACGTAATCATATGAGGTAACAGTTTTAAGTAGCTGACTACAATATCCATTTCTTTTTGTGCGCCTCTACACTAACACGTCAGTGCATTATGTTTAAAGTAAATAACCAATGGCACTAAAATATCTATTTACACGAGAAATACATAGGCTGAGCATTTGATCCCTTTTTTGTGAACGCGCCACTACACCCGTACGATTGGCCGTGCCCGTGTGAACGTCCAAGTTATTGGCGCATCATCCCGAGTTATTGTCTTTTTTCTGGGGTGGACTTCACACCAGTTATTAACTGCTGACACGTGCCCCGTGTACACAGTCTAGCATGACCTTCCCGCTAGCACGGTCCAAAATTAGTTGAAACTGGATACGAACGATCCTGCGGGCGGCAAAATCTCCCGCCTCCTTCTAAAATTTCCGCCACCTTAGTCTTTAGCATGCGAAATCCCCCTTTTGTCCTTGGTGGACGGAGACCAATAGTTACAATACCGCCCTCATCTACATGATAGGTCGGGGCTGCTTTGGTAACTTCCGGTTCCCCCACTACACGGCACCCCCATTTCCTCTCCCCCTCCCGCAAAAACGACTAACTCCACAGCACCAGAGCATCTTACTTCACGCCGTCCATACTTCATCGCCCTTTCTCCCCTCCCCTCTCGGAACCCTAGACTGCTCATCCACCAGTGTACCATAGCCCATTCACTGCCAGCGGCGTCCACCTCGCCGGATCTGCTTCTGCGGCCGCATCTACCACTCCCACCTCCCCTAGAAACAAGTAGACTGCTCATCCACCACTATACCCCAGCCCATTCAGTGCCAGCCTTGTCCACGGCGCCGGATCTGCTTCGCCGGTACTCTCGTCAACCGCCGCGCATCTGCAGCGGCTCATTCGTACTCCCCACCGGAGACGCTTCGTCCACACCCCCCGGAGCCGCCCCACCGACGCCCCCGTCGACGGCCTCTGATCCTCTTCGCCGACACCTTCCTCAACCCTACCGGAGCTGCTTCGCCGACACCTTCCTCAACCCTACCGGAGTAGCTTCGCCTATATCATTCTCAACCCTACCAGGGCCGCTTTGCCAACTCACAAGTCCACGGCCTCAGATCCGCTTCCTCGCACCCTCATCCAACCTACCGGAGCAGCTTCTGACGCCCCATCCACGGCCGCAGATCCACATCGTCGACACCACCCTTAACCCAACCACCGGAGCAGCTTCTGACGCCCCGTCCACGGTCGCAGATTCGCATCGTCGACACCATCCTTAACCCAACCACCGGAGCAGCTTCACCTATGCCCTCGTCCACGGCCATAGATCCGCTTCGCCCACACCGTAGTCCACCCTATCGGAGCCGCTCCACAAACACCCTACTCGACGGTTCTAGATATCCTTACCGGACCCCGATAGCCAACGCAACGTCATCACCCTCTACGTTTCTAACCAGATTCCCACAGTCTGGAGAGATGCCAAGCACCCGCCACGGCCTAGGTACTTGTCACCTTTAAACCCGTCCAGCATCACCTGCCCGATGTACTTCAAATATACTAACCGGTCGCTGTTACCTGTTATGCATCTAGCAAAAACTACAAGGACGATGTTTCTTATGGATCTAACAGCTTGGCCAACCAAGATCCTGGACCGAGGCATTGCTATGATCTTGTAAGCGCATCTCTCTCTCTTGTATTGTTCTGTGCCTGCCAGCATGCTTTGCTAGGATTTTCGACCAGTAATCCCTTTGTGCAGACAATGATTTCTACTACTGGCTGCTAAATTAGATATGTAGATGTCATACATGATACTACCTCGTACCTCCGTTCCTAAATATAAGTCTTTCTAGAGATTCCACTATAGGCTACATAGGGAGCAAAATGAGTGAATCTACACTCGAAAATGCATCTATATACATCTGTATGTGGTTCATACTGGAATTTCCACAAAGACATATATTTAGGAACAGGGGCAGTACATTACACAAAATCGTAGGTGGCATGTAGGAATTCAAGTGCACTACATTAGGCTCCCTTAGAGTGCCTGCTAGTTCAGCATACAGAGTCATGGCTAGTTTATGGTACGCACACAATCGTTAATTGGTGGTTTAAATATGCGCAAGGGATATGCAATGTAGTATCATGTAGAGATGTCTGAAATTAGCCGTGTCAACTTGCAGATAGGGTTACACAATGAAAAAGTACAAGATGTATGTGGCAATTTCATGGAACATCGCAAAAAAAAGGAGAGGCAGCGGTGAGCCTATACAGTGTGCCATGGTACGTCACTCCTCCATTGCAATCATCGTGACATGTTATTTGTATGCCAGTTCTATTAGCCAAGTTTCTTAGGGACAATTATTACGAGTTATCCTAAGAAAATAAGCACCTGTGAATATAAGCTCCATGTAATAAGCCAACCAGTTCTTTTCATTGCGTTTTCAACTTATCTTTGGTATGATCAGTGGAAAGTCTAGATTGCATTATATTTTATTCATTTTGCTGCCCATATGGAAATTAATTTGACTTGCAAACATCACAAATTGAACCCAATGCAGTAATTAATATGATAGGAAAACAGACCATCACTATTTGCTCAAAATGCAAATACAAAGATACCATCTACTTGGCAAAATCTACTTTGGTCAATGTTTTCCATAGAGATCCCATTGCCTAATTTAAACGAAGAACTCATGACCCACATTTAAATGAAGAACAATTATTTATTGAAATTCGATGGTCCAAGTGGCTGGTTATTATCGTATAGCAGCACCACCTGAAAGCATCATATAGCAGCAGCAGCAGTCTGCAATTCATCATATACCAGCAACAGCTCATAGCAAGTCATCATATAGCAGCAGCAGGAGCAGCTCATAGCAATTCATCATATAGCAGCAATAGGAGCAGCTCATAGAAATTCATCATATAGCAGCAGCAGGAGCAGCTTGTAGCAACTCATCATATAGCAGCAGCAGGAGCAGCTTGTAGCAACTCATCATATAGCAGCAGCAACTCATAGCAATTCATCATATAGCAAGAGCAGTAGCTCATAGCAACTCATCATACAACAGCAGCAGCTCATAGCAATTCATCATATAGCAGCAGCAGGAGCAGCTCATAGCAATGCATCATATAGCAGCAGCAGAAGCAGCTCATAGCAATTCATTGTATAGTGGAAAGGGGAGAGGAGATGCAAGCGGGCAGGGCAATCAATGCTTGCGTGTTTGTTTTTACTTGAGGGTCAGGTGTGACACGGGCGTTAGCAGTTGCATTTTGAGTGTAATATAGGCAGACAACAGAGTCATTTCACTATTCCCCTTCCCTTTAATTTTTAGTGAGGTTCTACCTGAAACACCCCCTCCAAAGTGAAATTAGTTAAGCCCAAGCCCATAACTCAAAAATGACTTCTTTACATCTTTTATGGCTTATTTTGACAATATGCCCTGAAAAGGCGGAATCGAACTGGCCCTTAACCTGCAATTCAATTATGCGTGCAATGATCAATCACTCCTGCCTGCTATCTGTACATTTAGGCATCATCATACATGGCATAAGCTAATACATGTGCATCCCATTGTAGAATCTGGAATATGCAATGTTTATGTTAGTTCATACGTTGCACATGATGTTTAAATGCCCCTTAAATCTGGTCAGTCAAGTGATGGTCTTTAAGCCTCCTTCTTTGCTTCTTTTCTTGATATGTAAGATTTGCTCACACATCTGTTCAATTGCTTGTTTGCATCAGCCAGACATACTAGGACTGTTTACTTTGATTACTTGCTGTTCTTGACATAACACTCTAACAGAGCTTGTCAATGATTTAAACACTAAGGGTTGTTGTAGTGGGGCCTTGTCTAACTCATAGGTGACATAAAGGTTTGTTGTACACTACAGTAGGCTCTCCAAGAGTACCTGGAGATCCAGTTCGAAGGTATGCCTAGTTTTTACATAGTGCAGACATAGTAAATGCTCATTTCATTGTGTGCAAGTGCAAGAGATGCGGCACGTTTCATTATGTGGTGTTGTTTTGTTATAATCTCATTCTTTTGTGTTCACAGACTGGAAAGTATGCATATTCATCTTCCAAGGAGACGAGTAACTAGTTTGTGTCACCTTGCAGAGGGGTGCAATGAAGATAAGATTGAGGATTTACAAGTACAAGATGTTAGGAAGGAGCCTTGCAAGAGAAGTAGGAGCTACGCTGAGCCTCTTCAACCTACTAAGGTAAGTCACTGTATGCAACTCAACAGTTCAATTCCTTGTCTGTGTAACACCCGGGTAATCAAGCTACAGTAATTCCACGCCAATGGTGCCACATCACCACGGTTACTGTTACTAATCTACCGTTAGTTCAAAACCGAGTAAAATTCAAATTTAAAATGCAAGTCAAATAATTTAAAACTTCAAAAGTAAAATAAAAATGTTGGTGGTGTTGCCAATATTCACTAAGGATTTATCATGTAGATATCAACATCATTTGAATTCACAAAATACCCTAGGAATTAAGACAGTGGACCCGCATCAAATTAATTGGCCTTTTCAATTTCTAGAAATACTTCAACAATTAAAAATGCTCTGAAACTTTTTGTGACACCCCACCATATTGTAAATAAATTATGTGCTAAGTTTCGTGTTTAGAAAAATTCAATGGGTAGCTCAAACTATTGCAAAACAGTAAAGAAAATAGGAAACAGTCAAATAAAAAGAAAAACGAAACCAGATAGAAAAATAGGGAAAACCTATCTACTGTTGGACTCGACCTCAAGTGCACAGGGAGGCCCAGCCCAACTATGGGTCACCTCCGACCTTCGCTATAGTGGAGGCAGTAGGCGTGGAGGCCATCCGCCATGGCCACCGGCCACGCGTCGGCCATCCCGCGGACTTCCCCTGTCCCAGACGCCTACAAGGCCTTCCCCGCGCCCCTACCCGAAACCCTAACCCTCTCATTCTCGCCCCCTCGCGTCGTTGCTCTCCTCCCCGCCTGCGTCCGAGCTCAACCGAACCCCATCGTCGCCGTCGCGTCGTCGTTGCCATGACCATGGCCTGCCCTCGCCATCGTGAGACGCCCAGGGGGACTACCGTCGTCGTCCACATCAGCCCCGCCCTTCCACTCGAGCCTGGGAGGTCTCTGCCATCGCCATCGACGTGGTCTTCAACCTCCGGCCACTGCGACGCCATCGATGAATTCGTCGCCTTCACTGCGTCCCCGGCCTCCCCAACCTCGCCATTGAGCTCGCAGTGAGCTCCTCTCCCAATCCCCCTGTTTTCTCCTTCAATTTGTCGCCGTATGCATCGCCCCACGAGGACCAGTCGCCATGGTCGGACCTGGCCCGTCCATACCCCTGGTCGCGCCCTCGCGCGTGCTCGCACCGTGCCTGCTCTGTATGCCTCGCCCCTGAACGTCTCCAGCCGCGACGCCCGTCCGCGCCCGCCGACTGCAGCCCTGGCCGTGCGCCCGTGCTTGGCCGCCATGGTCGCCGGCACCGCGAGCCACCACGCGTGCTCGCGCACGGACCCCCTCCCTTTCTTCTCCTTGGGTCGACCCGGCCGCCCCCGCTCATCTTGCGCGTGCAGCGCCGCCGCACTCCTCGCGCTCGCCCCTGCTCACCACGAGCCGGCGTGCCCCCGCTGCCCTGCGTGCGCCTACAGCCGCCGGCCACCTCTCCTCCGCCCCGCCGCCTTGTTCCGGCCGGCGCCCGCGCGGCCCCTGGCCGTCGGCTCCCGCGCCTAACTGCCCCCCTCCCGCGCGCTGCACCGCTACCGCTACCACCGGCGGCTGCCTTTGGCCACCCAACTAGCTGTAGGTGCCCCGCCGCCCTCGCGCCCAGCTCGCCTTGCCAGCGCACACCCTCCGCCGCTCGCCCCGGCCTCCTGCTCCTGCCGCCCCGCTGTTGCCCCGCCTGCCGCCGCCCCCAGCGCCCGCGCGCCATCGCCCTGCGCCCGCCTCCGCCTGCTGCGGCCGGCCGGCGAGCCTCGCCCCGCCGCACCGGGCTTCGGCCCCGACGGGCACCCACGCTCGCCCCGGGTTGCCCAGCCCCCTGGTTAAAAAAACAAAGAAAAAACAATAACTAAAATTAAATAAATAGATTAATTAATTAATTAGGGAATTAATTAACCTAATTAATGTAGCTTAATTAGCTAATTAACATGTGATTAGCTTGATGTGTCAATGACAGTAGGACCCCACCACTAATTAGACTGATTTAAACAAATTGATAAAACACATGTGACATTGACATGCGGGTCCCGCACGCACTATTCACTGTGTTGACCAGTCTTCGTTGACCGAGTCAACTGGGCCATCCGACTCCACCTGTCAGCCCCTGGTGCACCGCTGGGTGCACTGCACCGGTTGCACCCAGCCCTTTTTTGAATTAGTTAATAAAAGCAATTTAGAATATGTTTAAAACTTTGAAAAATCATAGAAATTAAACCGTAGCTCGGATAGAAAAACTTTGTATATGAAAATTGCTCAGAACGACGAGACGAATCCAGAAACACAGCTTGTTCGTCCACCACACATCCCTAGCATAGCGAACACGTAACTTTCCTCCTCCGGTTCATCTGTCTAAAAACGTGAAACACCGGGGATACTTTCCCGGATGTTTCCCCCCTTCGTCGGTATCACCTCCTACCGCGTTAGGGCATACCTAGCACCGCCTATTGCCTCATTATGTTTTGTGATGCTTTGTTTGCATTATATTTATTGTTTCTTCCCCCTCTTCTCTCGCTAGACACCGAGACCAACGCCGCTGCTATCCAGTACGACTACGGTGTTGACGACCCCTCTCTCTTGCCAGAGCAACCAGGCAAGCCCCCCCCTTGATCACCAGATATCGCTTATTCTTCTCTAGACTGCTTGCATTAGATAAGTGTAGCATGTTACTGCTTTCCATTAATCCTATCCTGATGCATAGCCTGTCCTTGCTACTACTGTTGTTACCTTTACCTGCAATCCTAATGCTTAGTATAGGATGCTAGTTTATCATCAGTGGCCCTACATTCTTGTCCGTCTGCCATGCTATACTATCGGGCCGTGATCACTCGAGAGGTGATCACGGGTATATACTATATACTTTATACATGATACATGTGGTGACTAAAGTAGGGTCGGCTTGTGGAGCACCTGCTAGTGATTCACGGATTGGGGGCTGAAAGGACCTTTGTCCCAATGGCCCTCTATGTGGATCTTTGTGACGAAGCGATAGGGCAGGTTGAGACCACCTAGGAGAGAGGTGGGCCTGACCCTGGTCGGCGTTTGCGGTTATTTCAAGATAACACGTTTAACGAGATCTTGGTATTTGATCTGAGTCTGGCCACTGGCCTATACGCACTAACCATCTACCCGGGGACAGTTATGGGCACTCGATGTCGTGGTATCAGCCGAAGCCTTCGTGACATCAGCGACTGAGCGGCGCGCGCCAGATTGGACTAGAACGCCTGCTAGGCTAGGTCTGCTTCCGGCCGCCCTCGCAACGTGCAGGTGTGCAATGGGCGATGGGCCCAGACCCCTGCGCCATAGGATTTAGACCGGCGTGTTGACCTCTCTGTTGTGCCTAGGTAGGGCTGCGATGTGTTGATCTTCCGAGGATGGGCATGACCCAGAAAAGTGTGTCCGGACAAATGGGATCGAGCGTGTTGGGTTATGTGGTGCACCCCTGTAGGGAAGTTGATCTATTCGAATAGCCGTGTCCCTCGGTAAAAGGACGACCCGGAGTTGTACCTTGACCTTATGACAACTAGAACCGGATACTTAATAAAACACACCCTTCCAAGTGCCAGATACAACCGGTGATCGCTCTCTCACAGGGCGACGAGGAGAGGATCATCGGTTAGGATTATGCTATGCGATGCTACTTGGTGAACTTACCATCTACTCTCTTCTACATTCTACAAGATGGAGGTGGCCAGAAGCGTAGTTTTCGATATGACTAGCTATCCCCCTCTTATTCCGGCATTCTGCAGTTCAGTCCACATATGATAGCCTTATTCCATTTGGTACCAATGCATACATATGTAGTGTAGCTCCTTGCTTGCAAGTAGTTTGGATGAGTACTCACGGTTGCTTTGCCCTCTCTTTTCCCCCTTTCTATACCCGATTGCTGCGACCAGACGTTGGAGCCCAGGAGCTAGACGCCACCGTCGATGACGACTCCTTCTACACTGGAGGTGCCTATTACTACGTGCAGGCCGCTGACGACGACCAGGAGTAGTTTAGGAGGATCCCAGGCAGGAGGCCTGCGCCTCTTTCAATCTGTATCCTAGTTTGTGCTAGCCTTCTTAAGGCAAACTTGTTTAACTTATGTCTGTACTTAGATATTGTTGCTTCCGCTGACTCGTCTATGATCGAGCACTTGTATTCGAGCCCTCGAGGCCCCTGGCTTGTATTATGATGCTTGTATGACTTATTTATGTTTTAGAGTTGTGTTGTGATATCTTCCCGTGAGTCCCTGAACTTGATCGTACACATTTGCGTGCATGATTAGTGTACGATTGAATCGGGGGCGTCACAAGTTGGTATTAGAGCCGATTGCCTGTAGGAATCCCCCTTCCCCACTCCTTGGCCGAAGTTGAGTCTAGTCGATGAAAATTGTTTTACTAACATGGCTGTGCGGCCCATGGGCCCACGTCACCATTGGGTGGTATTAGGATCTTTTATTCCTCGACCTATACTCTACTCTGATTTCTCTTCTAGTCAGGTTAAAAGGTTTTGCTAACTCTAACTCTAGGTTCTCGTAATTACTTCCTTCCGGAGATCCCCTTATTACAGATGATCGTCTACTGCACCAGAAGATTTTGAAGATACTCTTCGATCATTCCCGAGACCCTTGTGCCCTTTGCATTTTCAATTCCCTACTACCGATATATCCATATGGATAACGACATACACTTGTTGTTCATACCATTACTCTGGGTTTCTCTTGTTGTTACAAGATGCATCGTATTGCTCTCTGACTTTTAAGAACCCCTTGTACCACTGTCTTGTAGTTCCTTGCCGCAGAATTACCCCTACGGATACTTTCTCGCACTTACCGAGTATCCACTCGTCCTAGTTGTTCATGTGTTTCACAGAAGTCTTCGAAATACCATTCGATCTTCCGATCCTCAGCAACCTATTGCTTTGGAATTTCTTGCTTGCTTTCATTATGATTATTCCCATAAGTGTGGTGATCTTATTAGCATCCTTTATCATCATCATTTGAGTCCGTTGATTCAATATGTTGCGAATAATCGCAATCCTTAGAATTTGTTCTTCCAGCCTCAGACGTCACCCTGAACATGAGTTGGTTCTCGGCAATTCAAACCTTGATTGATTGCCGATCTATGACTATTCAACTCATTTATCTTTTGATCAGAGCCTATGCTTCTAATTCATTGATTTGGAAATATTAATTCTTTTGCATTTGAGCTTTGAGTTAGTCAGTTGTTTCTATAATCTGACCTCATTTGCATTCTTTCTTCCTCTGGTTGAGTACCGATGCTCACATCAGATCCCTTGTGGACCACCAGTATCAGGACCCCGATTCCAAGTCACATCAATCTAGCCGGTAACACCTCATATCACTTTGCGGCCTCACGCACGGTATCCCACGGTGTCGCCTTACCATGGCCCGGGACCGTTTGCGCCTTTTGGCTCACGTATATGATAGTGTCGCTAGCATCCATATGACAGAGAACCCGGGCTGACATGGCTAGTCGTGAACCCAAAGCGGCACAGACCTATGGATACAGGCATACATGAATCACATCAAACATGTCGGTCATCAGTGAGTGATTTCGGGCTGTAGCACTGGGCTATCAAGACTCCGGGGAACCCAGGCTGTAGCAGGCTAGGCAGGACTCCGGATATCACCGCGTGACATTTCCCCGAAGGGACAGACATAGGAACGAAGTGAAACACATGCCGGCCAGTCAAGTGTCCTGAGCAGTAGTGCTGGGCTAGCAGGACTCCGGTGAACCGGGCTGTAGCGGACTACTATGGCTCGAGGAACACTAGACTACATTTCCCCATAAGAAGGGCTGCCAAGGATAAACAACTAGATTGTCGGATCCCACTCATACCAAGCATTTCAATCATACACACAATATGCCCGATATGAGTACATACAACATGGCATCACAACAAAACTCTACAACTCAAGTACTTTATTTAAAGGCTCCAGGGAGCCATACATAACATGTTCATACAGATAGGGGTCACATGACCCGACACTCAAGTCATACAAACATACAAGCACATGCGGAAGCAACTAGTCTGAGTACAGACTCTAGAAGAAAGAAGGCTTCTTGAAGCCTGTCTATCTACATAGGGCCCTCCATGGCCAGGATCACCACCTGGGTGGCTAGTCACTCGTCGACGTCAAGATCTACGTAGAACCCATCGGAGGGGGCGGTGTTGTCGTCTGAAAACAGTAATTAAGCAAACATGAGTACAAAGGTACTCAGCAAGTCTTACATCAGAACCTACTATACATGCTTATTCTCAAGAAGGTGGTGGGGTTAATGCAGCAAGCCAGCTTTGACTCTTGGCTAAGCTATCCTACGGAACTCCACCAGTAAAATAGTTTTCGCACACGAGTCCACTACTCACCAACACAATACTCCACGGGGATCCTCCCTCGTCATCCTACGAGAGGGCCATCCTCGGTACTCACACTTATCTTGAGTCTTTTAGTAGTATCCATTAACTTGTCTATGAACTGTATAGGCAACCAAGTAGTCCTTTACCGCGGACGCGGCTATTCGAATAGTTTTATACCCTGCAGGGGTGTACTTCTTCATACACGCTTTCACCACTTACCGCCGTTTACACGACATGTACTCGGCAACCTTCAAGCGGAAGCCCAGCGAGGGTGTCGGCCACGGCCTACCTAAACACTTAAGTCTCTAGTCCAGGTTTATCGCCTATCCAGGTTCCATCCGCAGGGAGTCCGGCCGAGGTTTCCACATACGGCCCCGAACGATGTGTACAGGGTTCCCGAGACACCAAACGGGTGACTCGGTACACCGTGCCACGGTGTATCTACCGCAACATAGCCCACCCCTAGGGTCAGCGCTACGCACGGCCGCCAACACATAACCTACAAACACCAGAAACTATTTGCAACTCCTGGACAGAGTACTAGGGTGATTAAGAAGCCGAGAGGGTCCATTCGTTTCGGGCCCAATGTACGGTAGTAACTACATCTTAAATCACACATACAGATCTCAGTTCTTATGGACGGCCTCAATGAAACTACCCACCATGTACTCCTATATGGCCTCTCATCGATACCTTTACCAAAACATGTTCAACACATCCCTCATATTACCGACACAAGCATTTCACTCTAGCACATCACCCAGATGAACTAGACCTGACACAACTCTAAGCATAGCAGGCCTAACAAGGTAGGAATCACATACATGGCTCAATCAACTCCTACACATGCTAGTGGGTTTCATCTAGTTACTGTGGCAATGACAGGTCATGCAGAGGATAAGGGTTCAACTACCGTAACACACAGCAGTTTGAACCGCGTTGTCTTAATGCAGTAAACCAGAGCAGAAGCGAGAACATGGGTTTGTATCGAAATGATCAATGGGTTGCTTGCCTGATGGAGTGGTAGTGGGATACTGCCCTTCAGTTGGATACTCGTGAATATCCTCGGAGGCAGAACCTACCACGAAGAACACATCGGAACACAATCAACACAGGACGATATGCAACAATATGATGCATGCTATGACATGGCAATATGAATGTGTCTTGGCCTAATGCAAGTTATAACAGAAAGGAATGAACTCATTTGAATCAAAGACTCAAATATTAGCTCATTAAACATGGCCTTAATAGTGCATTTCCTTATTATGCTTAAACAGCAAGATAAACTTGTTTTGTCATGCATGAAACCATTACAGATGGATAGATTGAATTTTTCTGATCATTTTTCATATATAAATCTTTGCATTTGGAGCTATGGTTGATTTTTTATGATTTTTAGAAGTTTTGACTATTTTCTGGAATTTCCTATTAAAGAATAAATCCAGTAATTTAATTACTGCGTCAGCATTACGTCAGGGTGACGTCAGTGGTCAACGGGGACGTCCAGGTCAAACCTGATTGGTGGGTCCCGCGTGTCAGTGGTTAATTAAACTAATTATTTTTAGTTAACACTAATTTGATTTAGTTAGCAGAGGGGGGCCCACTTGTCATTGACTCAGGGGAGTCAAACTGGGGTCAAACCCCTGGTCAGTGGGGCTAATCCCGCCGGCGACTCAACGCTGGGGAGGCCCAAGACGGTGGCGCGGCTCGGAAAATGCCCACAGGGAACAGGCGAGGCCGTTCTTGGGCTCGTTGGAGAGCTCTTGCAGGCGCGCATCTAGTGGTGGTGGAGGCCGGGCCTATGGTGGCCGGAGACAACGACGGCGAGCTCCAAGGCGGCGGCCGGAGTTCGGCCATGTGCGGGGTCCAGGGGCGAGGGGGTGGCTCTGGCGTCGTCTACGGCGAACGGCAGCGAGGAACGCGCTCGGGCATCACGGGAGAGAGTGAGGGAGACGAGGGGGAGAGTGAGCGAGGATGAGAGGGGGACGTGGGGGTCGCGTGGCATCCCTAGACGTCTCCAGGACGTCGGCAGAAGCAGGAGGTGGCCGGCGTGTGGCCGCGGACGCCGGCCACGCGCTCCGCGTCCTTCTGGCGGGAGGAGGACGACGACTGGCAGCCAGTCGGCTGGGCCGAACCAGGTGGGCTGGGCCAGCACAGGTAAGGCCCAGGTAGCTTCCCTCTCTCTCTCTTTTATTTTAATTTGTTTCTGTTTTTCTATTTAACTGCAAATGTTGGGCTTTAATTAAAATACTAAAACGCTTCCAAAAATCCTGAAAATAATTTTGGGCTTTGTTTAGAATATTTCCAACAACAAACATTTATTTCCAGAATTATTTGAGAATTTAAATTATTTTATAGCATTTAAATGCCCAAATCCAAATACTTATGATTTAATTCAATGACCTTCTATTGACCTAGAAAATTGTGCACCAATTTTGCCAGAGGTTTAACCCAAGACAAAGAGGATGAACTTTTTAGAAGGGCATTTCAGGTTCATTGAAAATAATTTTAGTAAACCCTAGTTGTTTCCAGGGGGTGTTGGGGGTTTCTGCTTTCCCCATTTAAAATTTAAGAGAAATTTATACATGATGCACACTCTAATGCTTGAACTAGCTAGGGTGTGACAACTCACCCCCACTCAAAAGAATCTCGTCCCGAGATTTAGGATCCTCCGGGAAGAAGGTGGGGTACTCGAGTCGAAGACGATCCTCCCTTTCCCAAGTGGCTTCTTTCTCGGAATGGTGTGACCATTGAGCCTTGAGAAACTTGATATTATGACGTCGAGTGGTACGCTCGGCTTGATCAAGGATACGAACGGGATATTCCTGATATGAGAGGTTATCTTGTAGATCAAGCATTTCGTGGTCCACTCCATGGATGGGATCCGCGAAGCAACGCCTGAGTTGAGAAACGTGGAAGACATCATGAACTCTGGAAAGATGCGGAGGTAGTTCCAATTGGTAGGTAGCTTCTCCTCGTTTGGCAAGAATGCGAAAGGGTCCAATGTAATGAGGAGCCAATTTGCCTTTGATACCGAAACGATGGGTTCCCTTTAACGGAGTAACCCGAAGGTAAGCCTTCTCGTCGACTTCATAGATCATAGGCTTATGTTTACGATCATATTGACTCTTTTGACGAGATTGGGCTGTTTTCAATTTCTCACGAATAACGCGAACCTGCTCTTCTACTTCCTGAATCATATCCGAGCCAAAGAGTTGTCTTTCCCCGGTTTCTGACCAGTTAAGAGGCGTTCAAAATTTTCGTCCATAAAGAACTTCGAAAGGAGCTTTGCCTAAGCTAGCTTGATAACTATTGTTATAAGCAAACTCCGTGAAGGGAAGGCATTTCTCCCAACTCATTTCGAACGAGATGACAGAAGCTCGGAGCATATCTTCCAGAATTTGATTGACTCGCTCTACTTGACCACTTGATTGAGGATGGAAGGCGGTGCTAAAAGAGAGACGAGTTCCCATAGCATTTTGGAAACTTTCCCAAAATCGAGAGGTGAAGAGACTCCCACGGTCTGAGTTAATTTCCAATGGAACACCATGAAGAGACACTATTCGGGAGATGTATAAATCGGCTAGCTGGCTAGCGGTGATACTCTCACGAATAGGTAGGAAATGCGCTACTTTGGAAAGTCGGTCGATCACGACGAAGATGGCATTATTCCCTCTCTTGGTTGTGGGAAACCCAGTGATGAAATCCATACTAATTTTATCCCATTTCCATTCAGGGATAGCCAAAGGTTGAAGGGTGCCAGCAGGTCGTTGATGCTCTGCTTTAACACGACGACAAACGTCGCAATTAGCAATGTTTTGAGCGATTTCCCTCTTCATCCTAGTCCACCAAAACCTTTGGCGTAGGTCTTGATACATTTTGGTACTACCGGGATGAATGGTGAGAGGGGATTCATGAGCTTCCTTAAGGATCAGCCGCCTCAGGTTTCATGCCTTTGGAACCACTAGGCGATTCCCAAAGTATACAACACCTTGATCATCAATGGAGAAACAATTCGCGACTCCTTTCTTAATGTTTCTCTTAATACGGGAGATTCCCGGATCTACCTTCTGTGCCTTGATGATCTGATCCGTAAGGGTAGGTTTCGCCACCAGGGTGGATAGGAATCCTCGAGGAACAATGTGAAGATTTAGCTTACGAAATTCCTCATGGAGAAATGGTTGACTTTGTTGTAACATCAGGTTGTTACAATAGGACTTACGGCTTAGCGCATCAGCCATGACGTTGGCTTTGCCCGGGGTGTAAGTTATTCCTAAGTCATAATCCGAGATCAACTCAACCCAACGTCTTTGCCTGAGATTCAAATCTGGTTGGGTGAAGATATATTTCAAACTTTGGTGATCGGTGAAGATCTCGCAACGATTACCGAGAAGGTAATGTCGCCAAGTTTTAAGTGCATGGACTACAGCTGCAAGCTCTAGATCATGTGTGGGATAGTTTTCCTCATGTGGGTGTAATTGCCGTGAAGCATAGGCAATTACCTGACGATCTTGCATGAGTATGCAACCTAGTCCTTGTCGCGAGGCGTCGCAATAGATAATAAAGTCCTTGGAGAAATCTGGTGGTACCAGTACGAGAGCAGATGCCAGGCGTCTTTTCAGTTCCTGAAAGCTGAACTCGCACTGTGGAGTCCACTCAAACTTTTTATCTTTCTTGAGGAGTTCAGTTAGAGGTTTAGCAACCTTGGAGAAATTCTCGACGAAGCGGCGGCAATAGCTCGCTAAGCCAAGGAAGCTCCGAACTTGCTTGACCGTCTCAGGTGGAGTCCAATCAAGGATGGCTTGAACTCGCTCAGGATTGACAGCAATACCCTTACCAGAAATTACATGGCCTAGATAGGTCACTTCTGGCAACCAAAATTCACACTTGGAGAATTTGGCATAAAGGCGATGCTCTCGAAGTTTCATCAATACCAGCCTTAGATGTTCGGCATGTTCCTCTTCATTCTTGGAGTAGATGAGTATGTCATCGAGGTATACTACGACGAATTTATCCAAGTACTCCATGAAAACTGAGTTCATTAACCGGGAGAAGGTGGCTGGGGCATTGGTTAAACCGAAGGACATAACGGTGTACTCGTATTGACCATAACGAGTAACAAAGGCCGTTTTGGGAATGTCCCCGTTTCTGATTTTGATTTGATGGTAGCCCAACCTCAGATCCATCTTGGAAAAGATTGAGGATCCAGCGAGCTGATCATACAGATCGTTGATCCTGGGAAGCGGATATTTGTTCTTGATGGTGACCAAATTGACAGGTCGGTAATCCACAACCATTCGATCCATTCCATCCTTCTTCTTAACGAAGAGGACGGGGCAAGCCCAAGGAGAGGAACTAGGACGGATGAAACCCTTTTTCAAGGACTCATCGAGTTGGTTTTTAAGCTCGGCTAGTTCTAAGGGTGCCATCTTGTAGGGTCTTCTAGAAATTGGAACGGTTCCTGGAACAAGGTCTATCACAAACTCAACATCCCTGTCAGGTGGAACACCTGGCAGTTCTTCTGGAAAGACATCCGGAAAGTCTCGGACTACCGGAACATCCTCAAGGTCTGGAAGAGGGTTGGCATTTAGGGAGTAAAGCTGGCGCTTGGCCACTCGAGTTAAGACATTGACTGTCTCGCCCGATGGGTGAGTAAGTTGAACAGTTCTAGTGGCACAATCGATCTTAGCATAATGAGCTGACATCCGGTCCATACCCAAGATGATGTTTATGTCCGTGGACTTGAGAGCTATTAATGATGCAAGAAAGACAAGTCTATCGACAAGAATTTCGTTCCCATGGCTTACTCTAGAAGTTTGCCATTTGGAACCCGGAGTTTGAATTACCATGGAAGTGGGCATGTCACAGAATGTCGTGTTGTGCAATCGAGCATAGTTCTCAGATATAAATGAATGAGATGCTCCAGTATCGAAAAGAACAGATGCCGGATGGCAGTTAACAAGGAGCGTACCAAGGACGACGTTGGGATCCTCATGAGCCTCCTCGGCTGAAACATAGTTGACATGGCCACGGGCAGTAGTGACCGGCTTGGCGTAGAATGTCTTTCCCGCGGGCTTACCATGGCCAACAGACTTTCCAGTTTGAATGGGATTGTTGTTCTGGGGACACTCTCGACTATAGTGACCCGGCTCTCCACACTTAAAGCATGTCACCATAGTGGGGCATGGAGCAGCATTAGCAGCGGGGCCACCATAGGGCTTGGGCGGTGCAAATTGCTGGTTGGGACGAGGTGCCTCAAAGGATGGCCTCGGGATGAACCTGGGTGGCAGTGCCGTCCTTGGAATCCACACCCGGCGCTTCTGAGTTCCAGAGCCGGATGAAGAGCCAAAATCACGGGAGTGCTTGCGTGAAGCGTCATAATCAGTCTGGCCTATCTTAGCGCTGATGGCTTTATTGACCAACTTTTGAAAGGATGTGCACTCGTGCAGACGGAGATCGCGGCGAAGCTCAGGGCTAAGTCCCTTGCGGAACCTTGTCTGCTTCTTAGCGTCAGTAGATACCTCTTCAGGGGCATAGCGTGCCAGATTCCCAAATTCACGACTATATGAATCCACAGTCAGTCTTCCTTGGGTGAAGTTGCAGAACTCCTCCCTCTTGCGATCCATGAGACCTTCCGGGATGTGATGCTCACGGAAAGCCTCACTGAATTCAGCCCAAGTAGTGATTTGGCCGACCGGGCGCATAGCTTCGAAGTTTTCCCACCAAAGGCTAGCAGGGCCTTCGAGGTGATAGGCAGCATAAGTAACCTTGTCGGCTTCGGCTACGCTGGCAGAACGTAGCTTGTGAGTGATGCTGCGAAGCCAGTCATCCGCGTCGAGGGGTTCGACGGAATGGTTAAACTTTGGTGGGTACAGCTTGATGAAGTCATTGATTGACACCAAGTCATTTCGCAGATGGCATGCAGTGTTCTGTTCAATCCGCTCTAGTAGACGGTTAGTCTCACGCTTGTTTCTTTCCACCTCCAGCATCACTTCGGCCAGAGAAGGCGGGTGAGGCAGATTTTCACCCCTAGCTGCACTGGCTTCCCCCTGCTCCAAGGCAGCAGGGTTGCTGCGGGTGTTGACCATCCTAGGAGAAAACAAGACAATGGTTTAGATAAGGATGGATCAAACTTAGCAAGGAAGTGCAGTATGTAATGGATAACACGGAATGCAGAGATGTTCATCCGTATGTCATGGCAATATAAAACTGCCATATATATACCATCGGTCATACACATCATACATAGTTTAGTACAAGCCCAGGCTACAGTACAACTATGATGAAAGACGTTACATCTCATCGGAGGCATTCCAAGCTCCTATACATTATTTGTCTACACCTCCGGAATTGATTACACACTAAGTTGTAGTCCACCAGTCACGCGGGACAGTGAAGATACAACTATTACAATACTAGTGATACTACTACTAACTCAAACAGCTCCGTAGTAGTCCTCATAGAAGTCACCTCCATAGCCTGGAAGTTCAACGTGACCATCCGGGAACAGACGGTCCTGAGGAGCCTGTGGACCATAGGGACTAGGATGAGGTCTTGGACCAACAAACGGTGGCCTGCGGGGACCACGGGGTGGGGTGATGCCTCCCACATCACGCCAATCCACCATGTCTGGCAGAGCTGATCTCACAGGATACAGATCCCTTGTATCCATACATCCAGCTTGCACCGCAGGTGCAAACCGAGTCAATGTGGCCCAATGATCAGCACGGGTATTGAAAAGCTCCAGCCTCAAGGCCCGATTCTCTCGGTCCTTATCTTCGAGCATCTCGGCAGTGGTACGAGTTAATGAGTCCTCCTGAGTGGAGTCAGCATAGTTAGCCTGAAGATACCCTTGAGCTCCCGGAAGTGAAGCTGGCATGTAACGGAAGTCGGTGTTCCGAAGCAGGCCAGTCCGGACTCGCATGATGGTCATCATGGAATAGGCAGCATCCTGCACAACCATCTCAACAGTAACCCCCAGTCCATAGGAACAGTGAAGGGGCTCGGTAGATCCAGGATAAGAAGGAAATATCCTAACGGTGCAGAAATATTGGCTTTGATTAAAGTCTGGGAATTTCTCTTCGACGGTGTATTCGGGATACCAACGGTAACCCGTCTCGATCATTACCCGGACTAACATAGCAGTATGACCGGGCACGTCGAGGCACCGGGTCAGGCGAACCACTTGGTTTTGAACATGGTTGGCCATCTGAAAGCACAACCACAATGCAAAGACATCAGAATTTCTAGGGAAAATTGGACAGCATAACAGCTGTAAATGCTCAGAAAAAGATTTGAGACATCCACAACAGTTCGCAATACCACTCAACAACATCATATCAAGGTTCTGATCCAATTAGCAACATACTAAGAATAGTAGAAACTGAACTGGGACTTGTATCAACAATCCTATAAGCTACTACGGATTAGTAACACGTGAACCTGATAGAAGGAGAGAGGCTAGTCCTTAACCCACGTTGAATGAGAAGAGAATGACTCAGATCAGAGGCATAGGGTAAAGGAGTAAAAGAGCCTTACGTTCCCTCCCACAATAAATTCCCCTACATATAACTAAAGCATTTCTAGACTCGACATCGACCAGTTTGGCTCAACGAACCTACAGGCAGTCCGGCTCTGATACCAATGCTGTCAGGACCCCGATTCCAAGTCACATCGATCTAGCCGGTAACACCTGATATCACTTTGCGGCCTCACGCACGGTATCCCACGGTGTCGCCTTACCATGGCCCGGGACCGTTTGCGCCTTTTGGCTCACGTATATGATAGTGTCGCTAGCATCCATATGACAGAGAACCCGGGCCGACATGGCTAGTCGTGAACCCAAAGCGGCATAGACCTATGGAGACAGGCATACATGAATCACATCAAACATGTCGGTCATCAGCGAGTGATTTCGGGCTGTAACACTGGGCTAACAGGACTCCGGGGAACCCGGGCTGTAGCAGGCTAGGCAGGACTCCGGATATCACCGCGTGACATTTCCCCGAAGGGACAGACATAGGAACAAAGTGAAACACATGCCGGCCAGTCAAGTGTCCTGAGCAGTAGTGCTGGGCTAGCAGGACTCCGGTGAACCGGGCTGTAGCGGACTACTATGGCTCCGAGGAACACTAGACTACATTTCCCCATAAGAAGGGCTGCCAAGGATAAAAAACTAGATTGTCGGATCCCACTCATACCAAGCATTTCAATCATACACACAATATGCCTGATATGAGTACATATAACATGGCATCACAACAAAACTCTACAACTCAAGTACTTTATTTAAAGGCTCCAGAGAGCCATACATAACATGTTCATACAGATAGGGGTCACATGACCCGACACTCAAGTCATACAAACATACAAGCACATGCGGAAGCAACTAGTCTGAGTACAGACTCTAGAAAGAAAGAAGGCTTCTCGAAGCCTGTCTATCTACATAGGGCCCTCCATGGCCAGGATCACCACCTGGGTGGCTAGTCACTCGTCGACGTCAAGGTCTACGTAGAACCCATCGGAGGGGGCGGTGTTGTCGTCTGAAAACAGTAATTAAGCAAACATGAGTACAAAGGTACTCAGCAAGTCTTACATCAGAACCTACTATACATGCTTATTCTCAAGAAGGTGGTGGGGTTAATGCAGCAAGCCAGCTTTGACTCTTGGCTAAGCTATCCTACGGAACTCCACCAGTAAAATAGTTTTCGCACACGAGTCCACTACTCACCAACACAATACTCCACCGGGGATCCTCCCTCGTCATCCTACGAGAGGGCCATCCTCGGTACTCACACTTATCTTGAGTCTTTTAGTAGTATCCATTAACTTGTCTATGAACTGTATAGGCAACCAAGTAGTCCTTTACCGCGGACGCGGCTATTCGAATAGTTTTATACCCTGCAGGGGTGTACTTCTTCATACACGCTTTCACCACTTACCGCCGTTTACACGACATGTACTCGGCAACCTTCAAGCGGAAGCCCAGCGAGGGTGTCGGCCACGGCCTACCTAAACACTTAAGTCTCTAGTCCAGGTTTATCGCCTATCCAGGTTCCATCCGCAGGGAGTCCGGCCGAGGTTTCCACATACGGCCCCGAACGATGTGTACAGGGTTCCCGAGACACCAAACGGGTGACTCGGTACACCGTGCCACGGTGTATCTACCGCAACATAGCCCACCCCTAGGGTCAGCGCTACGCACGGCCGCCAACACATAACCTACAAACACCAGAAACTATTTGCAACTCCTGGACAGAGTACTAGGGTGATTAAGAAGCCGAGAGGGTCCATTCGTTTCGGGCCCAATGTACGGTAGTAACTACATCTTAAATCACACATACAGATCTCAGTTCTTATGGACGGCCTCAATGAAACTACCCACCATGTACTCCTATATGGCCTCTCATCGATACCTTTACCAAAACATGTTCAACACATCCCTCATATTACCGACACAAGCATTTCACTCTAGCCCATCACCCAGATGAACCAGACCTGACACAACTCTAAGCATAGCAGGCATAGCAAGGTAGGAATCACATACATGGCTCAATCAACTCCTACACATGCTAGTGGGTTTCATCTAGTTACTGTGGCAATGACAGGTCATGCAGAGGATAAGGGTTCAACTACCGTAACACACAGCAGTTTGAACCGCGTTGTCTTAATGCAGTAAACCAGAGCAGAAGCGAGAACATGGGTTTGTATCGAAATGATCAATGGGTTGCTTGCCTGATGGAGTGGTAGTGGGATACTGCCCTTCAGTTGGATACTCGTGAATATCCTCGGAGGCAGAACCTACCACGAAGAACACATCGGAACACAATCAACACAGGACGATATGCAACAATATGATGCATGCTATGACATGGGAATATGAATGTGTCTTGGCCTAATGCAAGTTATAACAGAAAGGAATGAACTCATTTGAATCAAAGACTCAAATATTAGCTCATTAAACATGGCCTTAATAGTGCATTTCCTTATTATGCTTAAACAGCAAGATAAACTTGTTTTGTCATGCATAAAACCATTACAGATGGATAGATTGAATTTTTCTGATCATTTTTCATATATAAATCTTTGCATTTGGAGCTATGGTTGATTTTCTATGATTTTTAGAAGTTTTGACTATTTTCTGGAATTTCCTATTAAAGAATAAATCCAGTAATTTAATTACTGCGTCAGCATTACGTCAGGGTGACGTCAGTGGTCAACGGGCACGTCCAGGTCAAACCTGACTGGTGGGTCCCGCGTGTCAGTGGTTAATTAAACTAATTATTTTTAGTTAACACTAATTTGATTTAGTTAGCAGAGGGGGGCCCACTTGTCATTGACTCAGGGGAGTCAAACTGGGGTCAAACCCCTGGTCAGCGGGGCTAATCCCGCCGGCGACTCGACGCCGGCGAGGCCCGAGACGGTGGCGCGGCTCGGAAAACGCCCACAGGGCACGGGTGAGGCCGTCCTTGGGCTCGTTGGAGAGCTCTTGCAGGCGCGCATCTAGTGGTGGTGGAGGCCGGGCCTATGGTGGACGGAGACAACGACGGCGAGCTCCAAGGCGGCGGCCGGAGTTCGGCCATGTGCGGGGTTTGGGCTGCGGCGTGCAAACACGGAAAGTGAGGCGCTAGCGAGGCACTACGCAATGCGGCAAGCATGTTGCATAGCACGGGATGACCAAATGGTCGCCGGAGCGACGACGGCGACAAGCTCGAGCGGAGACGAGCTTCGGCCATGGTGGAACTATGGCCTAGAGGGTGCAAACGCGTGGGAAAGAAGAGGGGAAAAGCGGCGGAGCTCACAGGGAGGTCGATGAGCAGATCAGTGGGCTCGGGGGCGACCGGAGCGAGGCGAATCGATGAACGGCGTCCGGCGGGTACCGAGGTTGAAGAAGGCGCGATAGCGGCGATGCAGGGCCTCCGACGAAGCGTGGCTCGGTGGGTAGGGCGAGGGCGTCGTGGCGGAGCGATTTGGCTTGTAGGAGGGGCGAGGGGGTGGCTCTGGCGTCGTCTACGGCGAACGGCGGCGAGGAACGCGCTAGGGCATCACGGGAGAGAGTGAGGAAGATGAGGGGGAGAGTGAGCGAAGATGAGAGGGGGATGTGGGGGTCGCGTGGCATCCCTGGACGTCTCTAGGACGTCGGTAGAAGCAGGAGGTGGCCGGCGTGTGGCCGCGGACGCCGGCCACGCGCTCCGCGTCCTTCTGGCGGGAGGAGGATGACGACTGGCAGCCAGTCGGCTGGGCCGAGCCAGGTGGGCTGGGCCAGCACAGGTAAGGCCCAGGTAGCTTCCCTCTCTCTCTTTTATTTTTATTTGTTTCTGTTTTTCTATTTAACTGCAAATGTTGGGCTTTAATTAAAATACTAAAACGTTTCCAAAAGTCCTGAAAATAATTTTGGGCTCTGTTTAGAATATTTCCAACAGCAAACATTTATTTCCATAATTATTTGAGCATTTAAATTCAAATACTTATGATTTAATTCAATGACCTTCTATTGACCTAGAAAATTGTGCACCAATTTTGCCAGAGGTTTTAACCCAAGACAAAGAGGATGAACTTTTTAGAAGGGCATTTCAGGTTCATTGAAAATAATTTTACTAAACCCTAGTTGTTTCCAGGGGGTGTTGGGGGTTTCTGCTTTCCCCATTTCAAATTTAAGAGAAATTTAAACATGATGCACACTCTAATGCTTGAACTAGCTAGGGTGTGACAACCAGACCCTTTGTCAGATTTTATCTGACAATGTCCTTCATATTGAATAACCTTGTGAGCCTTTCTATGGGTATATAATGCCTTTGGTAAATTGTATCCTCTGCTTTGTGAACCATACTCTACTTTCGAGCTTGTACTATTTACTCCGAAATTTGTGGTGTATGTTCCTAAGATGCCCTGATGGGTTGAACCTATGCCTTCCATATTATGTGTGAACTCGAAAGTTTTTCACGAGTCATACTCGTCTGGTATTTTGCCAGATAATTCAACACTACAACTTCTTCGGAAAAAAAGAAGTGAATGAAAGGTTATGCATTGGAGAAGTGGGAGTCGACCTTGAACCCTGTGTTCATGCCCATGGACACGATGTATACCTTATCATGGAAGCTTCTTTTAAAATAATTATTCCCTTGTTATAAGTTCATCTTGTATCTGTGAACGTGGTTCCGACCATGTTCTCTTTTAAATACCATTACTCATGCAAGTTTAAGCATTTGTCTTCTGCAGAGCAATACCCCAGTCCAATCTCTACTTTGGTCTGTCGTCGAGTATTACCCCATGGTATCTCGAGATATCATGGGACATCGTAACTTCTTATGGGTTCTTCATCAACTATTATTACTCACCGGATCCAATTGTTCCTATGTTCTGGGTTGTCGTCAATCGAGAACACCAAATAGTGAATCGAGTCCACACTCCGATTCAATAACCCTAAATAATTTCCGTTGCTTATGAGTTTAAATAATCCTTCAAGTCATTACTAGCTTGATCGGCTATATCATTATCGTGCTACTCTTAACTGTGCTACCTGGTCCTTCTTCCCGGAGCACAATTTTCGATGATGAGCTAAGCTTACGTCGATTTTCCTCATCATATCATTTCTCCTTAAACCACAAGCTTGGTTTCGAGTTTGTGCCGTACCCATGGTTCCAATAACCTTTCGCTTCATCATTCATTTGACTTGATGTCATCGCCGATGGATTACATCTTCATGAAATCTCTCAACAATTGTGTCGTGATCATCATCAATCTTATGAGCTCTTCTAGGATATCAATCGAATTCATGATAAGAAATACCATCCTTGCCCCTCGATGAATTGTATCATCATCGACAACTTTATTGCCTTCCCTCCAACACAAACTTGTTCGTGTTCTGTGTTATACCTTGAGTTCCTTGCTATCCAACATTTGTTCTTCTTTACCTTGGAGTATTACCATCTTTTATATCAAGGATGTCGTGCTTAGCACACCCGGCCGGAGGCCCTATGGTTATAGATTCCTTTTCAGCAAGGTTATCCATTCTTCCATGAGGAAATTGTAAGACTTATTCTACAAGTTATTCCAAATGGATCCTTTGTGTTTCCAAAGTCTGACCTTTGCCTGAAGACCATGTCAATGCTATCTCAAAGCATATATATGGTACTCCAATTTTCAACAAGAACATTTAAAGCCTAATGTTAAATGTTTCCTACTCAATTATCCAAACACCGCTGTATGGGTAATGTCTTGCAATTTCTCTCCCCTTATCTAAAGAGTTTTCTACATTATATCCTGTCATGGATATCATACTCTGCTTGTCCTTGGGAAGGATATACCCTTGAAATATGTGTTTAAACACATTTTGCTTTCCATTGGTTGGTTTAACATTTCTTGTGATCTATATAATCTAAGCAGTAATATTCTCCTGCTTATGTAAACACCTCGTTGTACAATTATGTCAGCAAGACCCTGTTACTATTGTTGATGACATTTCGGTTGCAACTGATGGACGAGAACTTTGCCTATAGGTTTGCCTCATTCAACGAGCAGGAAAATGGTTCTCTTCGTCCCTCGCCCTTGGTACCAACGATGCTGCCAACATAACTGACCAGTTATTCTCTGACATGCCTTGCTTGCATGATCGTGCAAGACGTCACCCCTCTTCCTACTATTAACCCACATGGTGGTCCCATAACCCACAGTTCCACAGGATCGAAACCTGACTCTCCTGTACACCCCCTTTTAGCAAGGTTGTTCCTCGTGCATGGCCTCGTATATAATTCACGGACCACCTTCCTAGTGATCTAATTCGGTAACACACGCAATACTTATTATAGTTTCTTTGGACCCCTTTCACACTTTGTTTCAGGCAACGAACAATTGCCTACCTGCTTGAAAACTCCTTACTTTACTCTCGACATCTTCTTAAGTTTCAATTCGAGAGTTACTTTCCGCCACCTTCCCTGATGTTATCGACCAGATAGTCAACCTTGCAGAGGTCCGTTCTTCTGGAATACCCACCCTCTATTCTTTCATAAGTACGATGGCGATCCTGAAGAAGGGATGCCGGCTTCATCATGATGATTGAAGCATAGGAATGTAGACATCAATGAAATGGATCGAATTCTTCGAGAAGAGCAACCAAGACGAAGAAGATTCGTTAGAATTTCCTAACCAGATCTTTCCCCCTTACTCCACCTCTTAAAATTTCGGGACGAGATTTCTTGTAGTGGAGGAGTTTTGTAACGCCCGGGTAATCAAGCTACAGTAAGACCACGCTAATGGTGCCACATCACCACGATTACTGTTACTAATCTACCGTTAGTTCAAAACCAAGTAAAATTCAAATTTAAAATGCAAGTCAAATAATTTAAAACTTCAAAAGTAAAATAAAAATGTTGGTGGTGTTGCCAATATTCACTAAGGATTTATCATGTAGATATCAACATCATTTGAATTCACAAAATACCCTAGGAATTAAGACAGTGGACCCGCATCAAATTAATTGGCCTTTTCAATTTCTAGAAATACTTCAACAATTAAAAATGCTCTGAAACTTTTTGTGACACCCCACCATATTGTAAATAAATTATGTGCTAAGTTTCGTGTTTAGAAAAATTCAATGGGTAGCTCAAACTATTGCAAAACAGCAAAGAAAATAGGAAATAGTCAAATAAAAAGAAAAATGAAACCAGATAGAAAAATAGGGAAAACCTATCTACTGTTGGACTGGACCTCAAGTGCACAGGGAGGCCCAGCCCAACTATGGGTCACCTCCCACCTTTGCTACAGTGGAGGCAGTAGGCGTGGAGGCCATCCGCCATGGCCACCGGCCACGCGCCGGCCATCCCGCGGACTTCCCCTGTCCCGGACGGCTACAAGGCTTTCCCCGCGCCCCTAGCCGAAACCCTAACTCTCTCATTCTCTCCCCCTCGTGTCGTTGCTCTCCTCCCCGCCTGCGTCCGAGCTCAACCGAACCCCATCGTCGCCGTTGCGTCGTTGTTGCCGTGACCATTGGCCAGCCCTCGCCATCGTGAGACGCCCAAGGGGACCACCGTCGTCGTCCACATCAGCCCCACCCTTCCACTCGAGCCTGGGAGGTCTCTGCCATCGTCATCGACGTGGTCTTCAATCTCTGGCCACTGCGACACCATCGACGAATTCGTCGCCTTCACTGCGTCCCCGGCCTTCCCGACCTCGCCATTGAGCTCGCAGTGAGCTCCTCTCCCAATCCCCCTGTTTTCCCCTTCGATTTGTCGCCGTATGCATCGCCCCACGAGGACCAGTCGCCATGGCCGGACCTGGCCCATCCATACCCCTGGTCGTGCCCTCGCGCGTGCTCGCGTCGCGCCTGCTCTGCATGCCTCGCCCATGAACGTCTCCAGCCGCGACGCCCGTCCGTGCCCGCCGACTGCAGCCCTGGCCATGCGCCCGTGCTTGGCCGCCATGGTCGCCGGTGCCGCGAGCCACCGTGCGTGCTCGCGCATGGACCCCCTCCCTTTCTTCTCCTCGGGTCGAACCGGCCGCCCCCGCTCATCTTGCGCGTGCAGCGTCGCCGCACTCCTCGCGCTCGCCCCTGCTCACCGCGAGTCGGCGCGCCCCTGCTGCCCTGCGTGCGCCTACAGCCGCCGGCCACCTCTCCTCCGCCCCGCCGCCTTGTTCCGGCCGGCGCTCGCGCGACCCCCTGGCCGTCGGCACCCGCGCCCGACTCCCCCCCCCCCCCCCCCCCCCCCCCCCCCCCCCCCCCCCCCCCCCCCCCGGCGCACTGCACCGCTGCCGCTGCCGCTGCCGCCAGCGGCCGCCCCTGGCCGCCCTGCTGGCTGCAGGTGCCCCGCCGCCTGCGTGTCCAGCTTGCCTTGCCGGCGCGTGCAGTCCGCCGCTCGGCCCGGCCTCCTGCTCCTGCCGCCCCGCTGTTGCCCCGCCTGCCGCCGCCCCCAGTGCCCACGCGCCATCGCCCTGCGCCCGCCTCCGCCAGCTGCGGCCGGCCGGCGAGCCTCGCCCCGCCGCACCGGGCTTCGGCCCCGACGGGCACCCACGCTCGCCCCGGGTTGCCCAGCCCCTGGTTAAAAAAACAAAGAAAAAAACAATAACTAAAATTAAATAAATAGATTAATTAATTAATTACGGAATTAATTAACCTAATTAATGTAACTTAATTAGCTAATTAACATGTGATTGGCTTGATGTGTCAATGACAGTAGGACCCCACCACTAATTAGACTGATTTAAACAAATTGATAAAACACATGTGACATTGACATGCGGGTCCCGCACACACTATTCACTGTGTTGACCAGTCTTCGTTGACCGGGTCAACTGGGCTATCCGACCCCACCTGTCAGCCCCTGGTGCACCGCTGGGTGCACTGCACCGGGTGCACCCAGCCCTTTTTCGAATTAGTTAATAAAAGCAATTTTAGAATATGTTTAAATCTTTGAAAATCATAGAAATTAAACCGTAGCTCGGATGGAAAAACTTTGTACATGAAAGTTGCTCAAAACGACGAGACGAATCCAGAAACACAGCCCGTTCGTCCACCACACATCCCTAGCATAGCGAACACGCAACTTTCCGCCTCCGGTTCATCTGTCCGAAAACGTGAAACACCGGAGATACTTTCCCGGATGTTTCCCCCCTTCGTCGGTATCACCTCCTATCGCGTTAGGGCATACCTAGCACCGCCTATTGCCTCATTATGTTTTGTGATGCTTTGTTTGCATTATATTTATTGTTTCTTCCCCCTCTTCTCTCGCTAGACACCGAGACCAACGCCGCTGCTATCCAGTACGCCTACGGTGTTGACGACCCCTCTCTTTTGCCAGAGCAACCAGGCAAGCCCCCCCCTTGATCACCAGATATCGCCTATTCTTCTCTATACTGCTTGCATTAGATTAGTGTAGCATGTTACTGCTTTCCATTAATCCTATCCTGATGCATAGCCTGTCCTTGCTACTACTGTTGTTACCTTTACCTGCAATCCTAATGCTTAGTATAGGATGCTAATTTATCATCAGTGGCCCTACATTCTTGTCCGTCTGCCATGCTATACTATTGGGCCGTGATCACTCAGGAGGTGATCATGGGTATATACTATATACTTTATACATGATACATGTGGTGACTAAAGTCGGGTCGGCTTGTGGAGCACCCGTGAGTGATTCACGGATTGGGGGCTGAAAGGACCTTTGTCCCAACGGCCCTCTATGTGGATCTTTGTGACGAAGCGACAGGGCAGGTTGAGACCACCTAGGAGAGAGGTGGGCCTGACCCTGGTCGGCGTTTGCGGTTATTTCAAGATAACACGTTTAACGAGATCTTGGTATTTGATCTGAGTCTGGCCACTGGCGTATACGCACTAACCATCTACGCGGGGACAGTTATGGGCACTCGATGTCGTGGTCAGCCGAAGCCTTCGTGACGTCAGCGACTGAGCAGCGCGCGTCGGATTGGACTAGAACGCCTGCTAGGCTAGGTCTGCTTCCGGCCACCCTCGCAACGTGCAGGTGTGCAATGGGCGATGGGCCCAGACCCCTGCGCCATAGGATTTAGACCGGCGTGCTGACCTCTCTGTTGTGCCTAGGTAGGGCTGCGACGTGTTGATCTTCCGAGGCCGGGCATGACCCAGAAAAGTGTGTCCGGACAAATGGGATCGAGCGTGTTGGGTTATGTGGTGCACCCCTGTAGGGAAGTTGATCTATTCGAATAGCCGTGTCCCTCGGTAAAAGGACGACCCGAAGTTGTACCTTGACCTTATGACAACTAGAACCGGATACTTAATAAAACACACCCTTCCAAGTGCCAGATACAACCGGTGATCGCTCTCTCACAGGGCGACGAGGAGAGGATCATCGGTTAGGATTATGCTATGTGATGCTACTTGGTGAACTTACCATCTACTCTCTTCTACATTCTGCAAGATGGAGGTGGCCAGAAGCGTAGTCTTCGATATGACTAGCTATCCCCCTCTTATTCTGGCATTCTGCAGTTTAGTCCACATATGATAGCCTTATTCCATTTGATACCAATGCATACATATGTAGTGTAGCTCCTTGCTTGCGAGTACTTTGGATGAGTACTCACGGTTGCTTTGCCCTCTATTTTCCCCCTTTCTATACCCGATTGTTGCGACCAGACGTTGGAGCCCAGGAGCCAAACGCCACTTTCGATGACGACTCCTTCTACACTGGAGGTGCCTACTACTACGTGCAGGCCGTTGACGACGACCAGGAGCAGTTTAGGAGGATCCCAGGCAGGAGGCCTGTGCCTCTTTCGATCTGTATCCTAGTTTGTGCTAGCCTTCTTAAGGCAAACTTGTTTAACTTATGTCTGTACTTAGATATTGTTGCTTCCGCTGACTCGTCTATGATCGAGCACTTGTATTCGAGCCCTCGAGGCCCCTGGCTTGTATTATGATGCTTGTATGACTTATTTATGTTTTAGAGTTGTGTTGTGATATCTTCCCGTGAGTCCCTGAACTTGATCGTACACATTTGCGTGCATGATTAGTGTACGATTGAATCGGGGCGTCACAGTTTGTTTCAGGCATAGTTAATTTTCTCTTTTCAATTGCTTTATTTGTCCTCAGTTAATGAGATACCCAAATAATCATGCCTGATGTTCGGTACTTGTATCAATATTAGTGGACATAATTAAAGGCCTTACCATTAATTTACTCTGCCGAAGTGTGCCTGAAGCTTTGAAGTCTATTAACCAACTATTATTGCATGAGGCTCACAATCTAGTTTATACTACGCTAATGATTGCATAGTTTTGCCTACTGTAGTATGTTTGTATGAAACCCTCTGCTATTCATTATGCTCCCCTAAGACTTTAATTGAGGCACAGAATGGCCAACTGCTTTCTTACTTATACGCAACATGTTGTCTAAATTTGTAACTTGTCTGTGTTTTCGATTGGGCCCCAACATCATGCTCCTCTGGTGAGCTAAGAGGGATTTCTGTATGCAGGCTGCACAGACTATCTTTTTTATAATTTTTAAAATATCACCTGCTTATGCTTCATGACGTGTAACATTTTTTTTGAAAGTGACATGTAACATTATTGTTAGTCCTGTTTTGCCATGTAGTACAAAATAGTGTCTTGTTCACTTCACTGTTGTAACTATATTTTTGCCCTAGTCATGTGTACTTACAGAAACATTTCAGGATGGAGTGACATCAACACAAAGATCTGCGAGCAGTGCGGCATGGCCGTTAACGAATGATTATGGATTGGAATTGGAATGTGTTGATGTTCTCAAGCATCAACTAGAGGTGGCAAGACAATGTGTACATCATTGTCAACGTATAATCAACAAGTTGAGACTGGACATGCAGGTATCAGATGCAGGAGTCAAAAAAATGAAATAAGACACTGAGGTAACCATGAAGGAATTGGAGATTTTGCAGACTGAAATTTGTGCTATCTGAATCCAGCCAATCCTATTTTCTGAAGAGATTATAGTTCAAATGGAGTTAAGTTGATGCGCGTCCATGATGTATGAGCTATATTTGCCCAGTGTATGTAATTTGTTGTTTGTGTATGCTTTATTATCACCTGTGCTGAACCATAATGCCCAGTGGGTATAATTGGCTGTAATTTCTTTATTGTATAGTGTAGGATTATTCTACCTTTCTATGCCTTGATCTCTTTGTTGTAATAGTGTAGGCTTTTTAGAGGTGATAGTATTGAGTAGGATAATTCTTTGAATATGCTATATCGTTCAAACGGGGGCCAATTCGCCCGACCATGGCCCTTCACGGGCCGTCGGATCCATGGGCCTTCTACGTCTCGTAGGATCCATGGGCCTTCTACGTCTCGTAGGATCCATGGGCCTTCTACGCCTCGTAGGATCCATGGGCCTTCTACATCTCGTAGGATCCATGGGCCTTGTACATCTCGTAGGATCCATGGGCCGCTGGCTCATTTATGGGTCTTGTACGGGCCTTTAATGGGCCGTAGATGGGCCTTTAATGGAAATCATACGTTTTATGGGCTGACCATAATGGGCCGTTAATAGGCCGTATTTGGTGATGCTATGAAAATGGCCCAAGAGGCTAACGGTCCGCAAATGGGCCGACTGTAACGACGGGCTGAACTTGGCCCACAAACAGAAAATGACAGTAACGGGCCGTAAGTAACCGAATGTTGCAAATGAGCCCAAGAATAAATGGGCCCTCAGAAGGCCGAAGGTTAACTTGGGCTGGAAACGGCCCAACGAAATAACGGGCCGTTAATGGGTATAAAGTGATACACTGTTCATTACGGGCCAGTTTCATCACAGGTCGTTAATGGGTGTAAAGTAATACATTGTTCATTATGGGCCAGTTTCAGCACGGGCCGCTAATGGGCCAAGAGTTACAAAGGGCCTCATATGGGCCGAAAAACGTCATGGGCTATACATGGGCCAGAAGTGAAAACGGGCTAGAATCATATTGGACGGCCCAAATGACGCTACTGTGCCTAATTCGGATAGGGCGTAACGGGCCTTGGATTAGCGGGCTGTAAATGGGCTATATGCGAACAGGTCGTTAACAGGCTTTCCATGGGCCGGCCCGCCAGCTTTTGACCAAGTCAAATGGGCCGGCCTTTTCACAGGAATGGGCCACTGTTAGGCCGTGCCACGTGTCGACGTATCATAGGCGCCTTTTGTCCAGTGAGTATATGACATCTGTCCCAACGATGAGCCAACACGTGTTTCCTCTAGCCAATGATGATTTTACATGTGGAAAATCCCCATTGGTCGGGGCTGTTAATGGGTTATCGGATCCAAAACCCGAACAGATAGCTTAACGGCGTTCCGTTACGGTGGATGCCACGTGTCGGTCACCCTTGACGAAAGCACTTCTGTGACGCGTGCTTTATTGTCATGGAAGTGGACACTTCCATGATGATAATTTTGGTAATGTCATGGAACACTTCTATGACAGCACAGGTATGACTATCTTGATTCTGTCATAAATTTGTCATGGATGTACATGCATGACAAAAAAAGCGACTTACTGTGACAAACACGTATCATCACGGAAGTGTATTTTTTTGTAGTGTTCGTCACTGGCATTGAAGGTAATAGCCGTGTCACTCCATGGATTTGTTGCTGCTACGTGGCAGATTTCGGCCATGCTGCGGAGTGCTCGCTTGCGCCTATTATTTGACGCAAAGGTCTCAAAGACTGTTAACACCGTATTGTTATCCACGGGATGGTGCTCTGTGGCATTTGGGATAAGAAGATCCTCACCACTTTTGGCCACCTGCCGGAGTATCCAACATGCTCTAAGGCTGTGTGTTGGTATTGTATCCGTTGTACTATGAATTTTGCAGGGTCCGTTAAGCCATCCCTCCAGTACGGTTCCATGCCCTGTAGAGGGTTTTTGTTTCTTTGCAACTAGCTCGGGCGTCTTATGATAGTGCACCCTTTTAATTCGGACTGGGTGTATATTTGGAGCCGGATTATCCCAAAATTTCGTTTCGGTTTTCCAGGCGCTTTCCATCGCACAGTACTTTCGTACTATGGACGCCAAGTCAGCGAAGTGTGATATGTCACGGCGACTTAAGGCGTTAAGGATTCCCTTGTCCATGCAATTATTGCAGAAAAGTGAGACTGCATCTTCCTCGCGACAGTCCTTAACCTTGTTCATCACAAGGAGGAATCTCGCCCAATAATGATGTACTGCTTCATGGGGCTCTTGCCTGATGTGGGAAAGATCGTTTATGTCTGGGTGGGTGGGTGGATTTGAGTCCGAACCCCTACCCGATCTGAGACCCAGGGGCCGAGGAGTTTCCAATCTTGGAAGTTCGGGTTCCGGAGTGTTACCCGATAAGTTTGGCCCACTGCCTGATTCTAGGTTCAGGGCTTGGGTAATGTCCTCCCGTAAGCGGGTATCCGGCTCGGAGAGCTCAGGAATCCGGACATAGTTGGTCCTCAAAATAGAGGAAGAGTTGCCACATTGTTCCTCCACCACCGCAACGTGATGGGTGACAGGTGGAGAGTTAATCTCCCTTTGATCGGGTTTAAGCCCAATCCGATCATAGTTTGTAGCGACTCCCAAGGTGGCGATGTGATCCAAGAGTTCGTTTAGGGAAGAGAGCTCCATTGGATCCATCTTCTCGGCAACTTCCAAGCCGATGTGGAGGTTGTTTTTGATGACCCGAGAAGTCATCGTCGGTGCAGCGGCCGAACAGGCAGTCATGACGAAGCTGCCTAGCCGGAGAGTTTGGCCGACAGCCAGAGCTCCCCCGGTGGTAATGTTGCTTTTAACAACGAGACGAGGCATCCTTCCTTACGGCGACGTCACGGAGGAACTCTCAATGAAAGCACCAATGTCGGTGTCAAAACCGGCGGATCTCAGGTAGGGGGTCTCGAACTATGCGTCTAAGGTGGATGGTAATAGGAGGCAGGGGACACGATGTTTTACCCAGGTTCGGGCCCTCTTGATGGAGGTAAAACCCTACGTCCTGCTTGATTTATTCTTGATGATATGAGTATTACAAGAGTTGATCTACCATGAGATCGGAGAGGCTAAACCCTAGAAGCTAGCCTATGGTATGATTGTATGTTGTCCTACGGACTAAAACCCTCTAGTTTATATAGACACCGGAGGGGGCTAGGGTTGCACAAGGTCGGTTACAAAGGAGGAGATATACATATCCATATTTCCTAGCTTGCCTTCCACGCCAAGTAGAGTCCCATCCGGACACAAGATGAAGTCTTCAATCTTGTATCTTCATAGTCCAACAGTCCGACCAAAGGATATAATCCGGCTGTCCGGATACCCCCCAATCCAGGACTCCCTCAGAGGCGTAACTTGATTGTGGTCCATCATACGGCTCCCACACATAATTTTTCCTTTTCCTTTTTACCATTTTTTTGGTCTCATCTCTACAGGCCCCCCTCGATGGCCTGATCACCGGTCCTTTCGAAGGACGGATATACCAAGGCGGCAAGGAGCACAGATGTGTGGGGGAATCCCTAGATGTTCTTCTTGACGATCATCCCACCTGTTTTCAGGACCCGCACGCAGCTCCCCCTTGGTCTTGGCATGTTAAATAGCCAGGCTTCCTATCGCACTATTTGTATAAGTACGCTTTGACGTATCAATCAAATTATAATGGAAACAGTTTGCAGCCCAACTTACGTGGCACTAGCTTACTACTTCATTTTATTATTCTTATCGATTGCACCCGTACACTTTCGTACGCTTTAATTCGCCAGGGGCTTCATTGTGCTCCATACTACAGCAACAAAGTCCGAACACTTTTTACAGTACAGTTCGGCACCCCGAATTTTAGCATTATATGCATCGGCTCCAAATCATGTCTTTGGTCAATAGTTGGGTTGCCCGGCTCCAGTGCTTGCTACCTTACGTTTCGTCGTATCGGCTAGGGTAGTAAATGGAGAACTACTATGATTGTGTTTCTGGTTTATTCGAGCAAACACCTCAGTAGAGAAAGCCAAAAACTGACTGTCATGATACGGCGAGAGCTAGTCAGCTATTGGGAGGTTACAAATCTTTTATGATTTTTTCTGCATTATGCGACGAATCGTCCTTTACCCGATCAAGTGTCTACAGCACCCTAGTCCGTATTAAATACTAACTAGGGGATGCGCCTACTTTTCTATTGTCAAACTCCTATGGCTAAGTGAGGGTGATAAAGCCACATAGTCCGATTGCCTGGTTCGTTGCGCTAAACACCTCCTTCAAGGACCAAACTCTTGTATCAAGAGTGTTTAGATTCCATTCTGAACACCCCCGTACTACCTACGTGGGGGCTAAAGCCGACGACTGGCCAACTCTCAGATTTAACAAAACGGCTGCATAGGAGATAAAATTTCAAAACAACAAACATTATATTACATAACGGCTTTTTTTCATAATACAGGAAGGGATAACATGAATGACTTCTTTCAAAGATAATGTCTTTCGAACACTGGCCCTCTACAATGCGGGATCCCTTTAGGACATCATCAAAATACCGCTCGGGCGTGCGGTGCTCCTTGCCCGCGGGCGTCCCTCCGTCGCGAGCTTGATGGCGTCCATCTTCGCCCACTGCACCTTGACACAGGCGAAGGCCATCCGTGCACCTTCAATGCAGACCGACTTCTTGATGGCGTCAAGCCGAGGGCAGGCATTGACCAGCCGCTTCATGACCCCGAAGTTGCTGCTGGGTATGGCGTCGGTAGGCCATAGACGGATTATCAAATCCTTCATGGCCATTTTGGCCACCCTATGCAGTTCGGTCAGCTGTTTCAGCTGATTGCTAAAGGGCATCGGATGCTCTGGCGCAAGGTATTGCGACCAGAGCAGCTTCTCTGTTGAGCTTCCCTCTTCGGCTCAGAAAAATTCTGCAGCATCGGCAACACTACGTGGTAGATCCGCAAATGCCCCTGGAGAACTCCAAATCTGGGTCAGTAACAGGAACCTTTTCTTCACATCCTTGCTCTGCATAATAAAGGCCTTACTCGCCGCGATTTTTCTGGCCTCCTGGATTTCCTGGAGGGCGCCCTGGGCTTCAACCTGGGCATCGTGTGCGCTTTGGCGGGCCTTGGCAAGTTCATACTCTTGATCCTAAATATTGCGCTCCAAGGACTCGCATTTCTTCATGGTGTCCTTGAGCTCCTGCTGGACCTCACCAACCCTGTCCTCATGCTTCTCGCGAGCGGCTTGTTCCTTCGCTGCTCTCTCCTGGGCTTTATCCAGCACCTTCTTGAGGGTCTCCACCTCGGTCGCCGCTCCTACAAAATATTATGGCACTATGGTCAACACAAATTATTCATCCTTTCTGAATCTACACAAGGTCATTGCATACCTTGATGGTCTTCCAGATGTTTTTCCACGCGGCCGAGCTCTTCCTCGGTCCGCTCCAGACTTTGCTTCAGTCAGGAGACCTTCTGAGGGTCGCAGCCAGGAAAGATGCATGCTTATTCACATAGACATGTATGGTTAGTCTCCTGCGAAAATTAAGTTGATCCTCTGTCCGGCCTTTCTTTTCAAACACGGGACAGTGGCTCAAGGGCTACTGTCTATACTATGACATTCCTTTTGCATAAATTGCATTTTCATACCTCAAAGCCTGTTAGAAGGCTTGTACAGGCTTCGGTCAGTCCGCTCTTCACGGACTGAATCCTCTCAACCACCGTACCCATGAGGGTACAGTGTTCCTCAACAACGGAAGCTCTTCGCGGTGCTTCCAGTAGAGTATCTGGTGCCTCTGGATGGACAGAGGTCACCGGTGGAATCGGTGCACCTCCTTCTATCGAAGGAGGCTGCTTGCCGGATTCCGAATCCGTATAGGTCTCCAGAACTGTATTCGGCTGGGGGTCGGATTGGATATGGCCCCCATCACCGGTCTCCATGGGGATTTGCTCCCCCATGTGTTCGGCGGCCGAGGGTTCACCCTCTGGCGCCACCCTGACGGCCTCCACGGCTCTCCCTGGCCTGGGGAGGTCCTTCGGGACAGCACCTCGGTGTTATCCATGGCCTTGGGAGAATAGGCCGCTGGAAGGGACCCGCTATCCATCACCTTCGGATCCAGCGAGTTCCCCGAAGATGAGGATCGCTGGAGGTCGGAACGAGTCGGACTGCAACGCATAATTCAACATTTTAAAACCATGAAGTAAGGGAGCCGGATATGTGTGTGCGTCTTTGAGTACTTACGATTCGGCGAGGGGCTTATCCCTGGGGCGCCACTCGGAGCTATTGTCGATGTCCCATGCGGGGTTGTCCGTGAGGGAAACCTTCCCCTTTTTGGACGCCTCTGCCTCCAGATGCATGGAGGCCGCCCTTTTCTTCCTTCCCCCCTCCGGGGGCGAGATGTTTTCCTCCTCCTCCTCCTCGTCTTCGGTGTGGGAGGAGTGGGTCTCGGCGTCTTCGGACGTCACGTCCGAAGTGCCCTTACGGCGGAGACCACTCCTGGTCTCCTTGGCCGTTTTCTTGGCCTTCTTCTCCGGCGCTTGGTAGGGCGCCGAAACCAGCATCTTCATCAGAACAGGGATTGCTGGGTCTTTGGGCAGCGAAGCCGGACACTGGATCTGCTCGGCCTTCTTTGTCCAGCCCTGAAAAAACAAACAGGGAAGCTTAGGCTTCTTCCTTGACTATGCAAGTAAAGGATACACCTTGAAATACGGAAAACTTACTGAACTGGCGGGATGGGCCAGGTCGTGCCCACGGTCCTCGGTATCCGTCGGCCACGTCTCGTTGGCCTTGAAGAGCACCTTCCAGATGTCTTTGTGCGTAGTGCCGAAGAACTGTTGCAAGGTATGGTGCTTGGCCGGATCAAACTCCCAAAAATGGCAAGTCCGGCTTTGGCACAGAAGGATCCGGCGAACAAGCATCACCTGGATCACATTGACAGGCTTGATGTTCTTGTCTACCCATGCTCATGACGCGCGTTTGGAGCGCTGTCAGCTCGTCCGACGAAGACCAGTCCAGGCCCTTCTCTAGCCAGGAGGTGAGCCGCATCGGGGCTCCGGACTGGAATTCGGGAGCCGCGGCCCAGGTGGCATCGCGAGGCTCTGTGACATAGAACCACTGCTGTTGCCACCCTTTGACGGTCTCCACGAAGGTACCTTTGGGCCATGAGACATTGGGCATCTTGCTCACCATGCCGCATCCGCACTCTACGTGTTGACCACCCACCACCTTCGGCTTCACATTGAAGATCTTTAATCACAATCCGAAGTGGGGTGGGATGCGGAGGAAGGCCTCGCACATGACAATGAATGCCGAGATGTTGAGGAAGGAGTTGGGGGCTAGATCGTGGAAATCCAGCCCGTAGTAGAACATGAGTCCGCGGATGAATGGGTGGAGAGGGAATCCCAATCCGCGGACGAAGTGGGGGATGAATACTACCCTCTCATGGGGCTCCGGGGTGGGGATGATTTGCCCCTTTGCTGGAAGCCGGTGGGCGATTTCCTTGGCTAAGTACCCGGCCTCCCGGAGCTTGGTGATGTCCTTCTCCTTGACATAGGAAACCATCCACTTGCCCTGCGCTCTAGATCCGGACATGGCTGGAGTGCTTTTTTGAGGTGGAAAGGATGGAAGCTTGGGCGCTGGAGCTCGAGAATGGATGGGTGGAGAGAATGAAGGCGTGGGTGAAAGGGTGAAATCCTTATCCCTTTATAAAGGCTGCGAATATCAAGCGCCTTCCCACTCGCCTTAAAACTCGCCTATTCCCCAAGCGTCGTGCAGACGGCTTGGTTGGATTACCCACGCTTGTATTGATGAGAATCCCGCAATAAGGGGACACGATCTCTGCTTCGACAAGACGTGCCAATAAAACCACAGCTCCGAATAATGACCGGGCAGTGATGTGATGTCACGCTAGAAAAGTTGTTAGTGGATTGGACTCGTGAAATATTATACTCTCTACGTGTGTGTGTGTGTGTGTGGTACTCGTTTTGCAGAGCCATACATGTTTTCAGTATTCGAAGGCCGTTTTGGAGTATTCAGAGGAGGAACCCACCTTGCAATGTCGAAGACAATCTGCGCACTGGACACATCATCATTGAAGCCTGGTTCAGGGGCTACTGAGGAAGTTCTGGATTAAGGGGTCCTCGGGCGTCCGAACTATGTAACATGGGCCAGACTAGTGGGCTATGAAGATACAAGATAGAAGACTTCTCCCCGTGTCTGGATGGGACTCTCCTTTGCGTGGATGGCAAGCTTGGCGACCGGATGTATTATTTCCTTTCTCTGTAACCGACTTTGTATAACCCTAGGCCCCTCCGGTGTCTACATAAACCGGAGGGTTTAGTCCGTAGAGGCAATCACAATCATACATGCTAGACTTCTAGGGTTTAGCCACAACGATCTTGTGGTAGATCAACTCTTGTAATCCTCATACTCATCAATATCAATCAAGGAGGACGTAGGGTATTACCTCCATCAAGAGGGCCCGAACCTGGGTAAAACATCGTGTCCCCTGCCTCCTATTACCATCAACCTTAGACGCACAGTTCGGGACCCCCTACCCGAGATCCGCTGGTTTTGACACCGACACTAAGGTTTCAACTATGGTCCGTAGAAGTAGTATCAAAGCACCTAAACCCCCTGAGCAAATCAAAGTACAACCTACTGTTGCAATGGTTAAGGATCTCTTGGTCAATAATATTGATGGGCGTGTTATTTACTTCGTTGGTGAAGCTACTAGAATTGCCAAACCCGATGGGAAAGATAAACATAGACCCGTTGTTGGCATGCCCGTTGTCTCGGTTAAAATAGGAGATCACTGTTATCATGGTTTATGTGACATAGGTGCTAGCGTGAGTGCTATTCCTTTTCCCTTATATCAAGAAATTATGAATGACAAAGCACTCGGTGAAATAGAAGACATAGATGTTACTATTAAACTTTCTAATAGAGACACCATCACACCACTTGGGATTGTTAGAGATGTTGAAGTCTTGTGTGGGAAAATAAAATACCCTACTAATTTTCTTGTTCTTGGTTCCCCACAGGATGACTTTTGTCCCATTATCTTTGGTAGACCTTTATTGCACACCGTTAATGCTAAAATAGATTCTGAGAAACGAACTATCGGTGTTAGCTTTGGTGATGAGTCTCATGAGTTCAATTTTTCCAAGTTTAGTAGAAAACCTCATAAAAAAGAATTGCCTAGTAAGGTTGAAATTATTGGTCTTGCTTCTATTGTTGTACCTCCTACTGATCCTTTAGAACAATCTGCTAGACCATGAAAATGATTTGCATATGCACGAAAGAAATGAAATATATAGAATCTTGTTCGAACAACAACCTCTGCTTAGGCACAATTTGCTTATTGAAACTCTAGGAGGTCCTCCTCCACCTAAAGGTGATCCTGTGTTTGAATTAAAACAGTTACCTGACACTTTGAAATATGCTTATCTCACAATGAGAACAAGATTTATCCTGTTATTATTAGTGTTAACCTTTCAGAACATGAAGAAGAAAGATTATTGAAAGTTCTAAGGAAGCACCGAGCTGCCATTGGATATACTCTTGATGATCTTAAGGGCATCAGTCCCACTCTATGTCAGCATAAGATTAATATGGAACCTGATGCTAAACCCGTTGTTGATCACCAATGTCGATTAAATCCGAAGTTGAAATAAGAGGTATGAATGGAAATGTTAAAACTTCTGGAAGTAGGTATAATCTATCCTATAGATGATAGTAGATGGGTAAGTCATGTCCATTGTGTCCCTAAGAAAGGAGGTATTACTGTTGTTCCTAATGATAAGAATGAACTTATTCCACAAAGAATTGTTACAGGCTATAGAATGGTAATTGATTTTAGAAAATTAAACAAAGCAACTAGTAAAGATCATTACCCTCTACCTTTTATTGATCAAATGCTAGAAAGATTATCTAAGCACACACATTTTTGCTTCCTTGATGGATATTCTGGCTTTTCACAAATACCTGTTTCTCAACCTGATCAAGAAAAGACCACTTTTACTTGTCCTTTTGGAACTTATGCTTATAGACGTATGCCTTTTGGTTTATTCAATGCACCCGCTACCTTCCAAAGATGTATGACTGCTATATTCTCTGACTTTTGGGAAAATATTGTTGAGGTTTTCATGGATGACTTTTCTGTTTATGGGAAGTCTTTTGATGATTGTTTAAGAAATCTTGATCGAGTTTTGCAGAGATGTGAGCAAACAAATCTTGTCTTGAATTGGGAGAAGTGCCACTTTTTAGTTAACGAAGGTATTGTTTTGGGACATAAAATTTCTGAAAGAGGTATTGAGGTGGACAAAGCTAAGGTTGATGCAATTGAGAAAATGCCATGTCCTAAAGATATCAAAGGTATTCGTAGTTTCCTTTGTCATGCTGGTTTCTATAGGAGATTTATCAGACTTTTCTAAAATTTCTAGGCCTCTTACAAATCTTTTGCAAAAGGATATTCCTTTTCTATGATGATTGTTTAGAAGCCTTCAAAACACTCAAGAAAGCCTTAATTTCTGCACCTATTGTTCAACCACCTGACTGGAACTTGCCTTTTTAAATTATGTATGATGCTAGTGATTATGTTGTTGGTGTTGTTCTAGGACAAAGAGTTGATAAGAAACTGAGGCCCTGTTTGATAACAAAGTATTTTCTATGTATTTTATGAATACTACAGTTTTTTAGATTACCACAGCTTTAATTACAGTAAGCTGTTTGGTCACCTCTAAAAATTTTGGTTCCAATACTGTAGTATTTGCAAAACCGCAGTTTTTTCTCTGTATTAAAAAAAGAACTCCAGACCTCTTTTTTTAAAACTGAGCACGCTGAAAAAACAACTCCATACACAATCCTGTGCCTTGTCTCTCGATGTGCATCTACTGGTGCCTCTCGACGGTGACAGCTCATTCCAGAGTTTGAAGACCGCCCAGTTGCAGGCAGCATGCAATGGTACCTCAGACTAGTTCAGCTGCCTAATCTTATTGTAAGCTAGTTTAGTGCATAGATGTTTAGTGCATGTCCGTTCAAGTTTGTGGATGCGGCTGGTTGTTCAGTATGCAACGGTCAGCAAGTTGCGTACGCGCGTGTTTGCGACTTGTTAACAAATGGCTAACTGCAAATTTACATTACATATAAGTTCTAGCCAAACAGGTCTACAGTATTGCAAATACTTCAAAATACTCGAGTATGTTATTACTGTGGTATCGTACGCCTATAGAAAAAAATACTGCAGTTTCTAAATACTTTGGTTTTACAATACTTTGCTATCAAACATAGCTTGAATGTTATTCACTACACAAGTAAAACTCTAGACAGTGCATAAAGAAATTATGCTACTACTAAAAAATAATTTCTAGCAGTGGTTTTTGCTTGTCATAAATTTAGATCCTATCACTGGTATGCGTCGGTCCTAAACAAACGTTTATCAACCCCTTTCCGCGACGGCATTTGGAACCGTCGCCAAGTGAGTGTGGGCGATAGGGGGGGTCCTTCCCACACGACCCAAAAACCGTCGGGGATATGCCCTCCTGGCACACATGCTCAGCAAAATGAGGTTGTGTGCAACCGGTGAGCTCAAATACAGAAATACGTACAGTAGAGCTAAAAATACAATTATACGGCAAAATTGTTTCCGGTCGCAAGTACATCCCACACAGTCAGTCCCCGCTAAACATTTGTGTTCGTATGTACATCCCACACAGTCACTCCAAGGAAAATGTTTTCGTTCACAGGTACATCACACACAATTTTTCCTGTTAAATCGTTTGCGTTATTGAATGTATCACACACGGTCCATACAAGAAATTGTGTGGCAAAGGCTGTCCATCACACATAGTTTTTATGTGGTAAACGTTTGCACAAGGTGGCCTGACGCAAACAGTTTTCAAGAGAAAGTCATGTGTGATTGTTCATTGATCCAACACGGTTTATTCCTAGAAACTGTGTGTGTTGCCTGAGGTCATCACCCACGGTATTTTTTCAACAACCGTTTGCAATAGCAAAACCCAATTAGCAGGCTAATTCGTCATTAGCAGGCTAATTTCCCTATTATTAATAATCCATTTATTACTCTAATTGACATTCATATTAAGCACATAATATGTTTCATTTCCATATTAAGGAAGCGGAATTTCATAATTGAAATACACCAGAGTACAACATGATATAGCTTCAACACACAGCTACCCCATTACACAACTGCACCAGCACCAAGTTTCATATGCAACATGTAGAACCTTTCGAAATTAGCATCATAGATGGTATATAGACAGATGCATCTCATCTGGAAAACTGTTGAAGCGGGAGGCGAATATTGAGCCTTCATTCATGTTGAAGGTCTTTGCAACTTTAGGCCAGTGCATGTGGATGATTGACCGTCCGTCCTTCGTCCTCTTCAGGAACACTTCAATATTGAACCATGGGTGTTGTATGAAAACCTTCCTCGCCTCCTGACCATAGAGGTGGGTTGAGAGGTAATGTAGCGACCAGACCTCAAACAGTCTGATCTCTGTGCTCCGGTGTCATCCCTGGATCAGTAATGCTGACACCACACAGTACTCGGAGGATTTATAGCAGAGTAGCAATCACACACTTATTACATCGAGTGTCTCAAAAGAGAACTTATTACAATAAATATGGCTTAAGGCCATCTAATAACGATAACAGCGGAAGGCTTGGAAGATAAGTGAGTCCATCAACTCCAACGGCATCACTGAGTATAGAACCACGACCTAAAGACTCCTTAATCGTCGTCTGAAAAGTCTGCAACATTAACGTTGCAGCCCGAAACGGGTCAGCACATGGATATGCTGGCAAGATAACACATAGAGAATAATGGAATGCAATGGCTATACTATATGCATATTTGGCTGGTGGAAAGCTCTATGATTACAATTTTTGCGTAAAGCCAATTTTTCCCTACTACAAAGGAATAAAATTAATTACTATCATGGTGGTTGTGAAACATTGAGAATGGTTGACAGCATCCTCAATCCCAATTAAGTATCATCATTAAAATCCCACAAAATTAATTTAGGGTAACATGTTGAGATTCACATGAAAATCCAGGTACTAGATACTCAAGATGTCCATAACCGGGGACACGGCTAACCATGATTAGTTTGTTACACTCTGCAGAGGTTTGCGCACTTTTCCCCACAAGACTCGATCGCCTCCGTTTGGTTTCTCGCACTGCAGGGTGTTTGAGAAACGGATGACCGAGACACAGTCTTTCAGAAGCGCTAGCACCTTACATGTGGGTAGACCGGTACACCTACTTTCCCCTACATCTGCTAGTCTACCCGTAAGAGTTCGCACAACTTAGTCAACTATGCCAGAGCCCATAATGGCTTGTGGCTGCACACGGAAGTTTCTAGTATGAATAATCTCATGATCCCTCTGGGCCTGGGTGGCAGTCCAAGAAAACAGGCAAGTCCTGGGAACCCCAGGTGCCTCAATCCACCCAGATGTGTGTTAGGTTGCCACCTTAGATAAACCCTTAATTAACAATCTCACATCTTTCATGGATATCACTCACCTAATCCACGTCTACTAGCATAGCATGGCATAATGAGCAAACGTAGAAGTAACTCCCAAAGGTTTGATAATAAACAGGTAATAGGTACTACCTCATCTACTTCCCATCCCACAATTTAATTAGATCCTAATTATGCAATGTGTGAGGATTGATCTAATGCAATAAAACTGGGTTTGTAGAAAAGGTATGATCAAAGTGTTACTTGCCTTGCTGATGATCCGCGAAACCTAGAGATACGAAGTAACAGGCGGCGCACTCCGGGTATTCTATCGCAGACAAACAACAAGCATGCAACAAGTACTCATCTAATGCACAGGTAAAACTCAAATAAGAGATCTAACCAGAAAGGTTCAACTTAAGAACTCCGGTTGGCAAAAAGAATCAAATCGAACGAAGCAAAAGAAATCAAACGGCGAAAGAAAACAACTCCGTTCTAGTAATCTAGATCTTGGGGAAATTTTACAGTAGCAAAAACTTGTTTAAGTTGATTATTCGGAAAGAGGGTTTCGAGACAAAACTCCAGGCGCTTGAATCGCCTGATTCCGATAAACGAGCGAAAAGTTATACTAAAACGAAAATCGGATCAGAAATCGCAATCAGAAAATAACCGCGGAAAATCCGACGAAAAAGAGGGGAGAAAACGACGAACAGAATTTTTTTTAAACTGCACAGAAAAACGAGGCGGCGGCGAACCTCGAAAGGCGCGCTCCGGCGACGGCGGCAGCGGGGCGGCGGCTAGGGTTAGGGTTTGGCTGGCGGCGGGCCTCTCTCTCTCTCTCAGGCCGGCTCGGGCAGCTTATAAAGGCCCCAGGCCAGGGAGTCCTGGCCGGGTACAGCCCGGAGTCGGTTCCGGTTTTTTTTAATCCGCTCGGTAGAAAAATAAAAAGAAATACTAAACGGACTCCAAAAATCGCGAAATAAATTTTGCCGGGTTCCTAAAATCAAGCCTGATAAAGTGAACATTTATCAGGGCCCAAACTACAACTTTGAAAAACGCGCATTTTCCTAAATTCAAATAAAAATACCGAAAAACTCCAAAATAAAACTTTTTTGATTTTTTCATTAAATCCTCAATATTTCTATATTTTGGGAAAGTCATTTTATTCCCGCTCTCATATTTTTGTAATAGAAATAACTGATGATAAAATAAATAAAATCTAGCGATCCTGTTTACATAATTTGAGAAAACTCAAATATGTAAATAATGAAATCCCCAACTCTCTCCGTGGGTCCTTGAGTTGCTTAGGATTTTCTAGGATCAAAACCAAAAGCAAAATAAAATATGATATGCATGATGACCTAGTGTATAACATTCCAAATTGAAAATTTGGGATGTTACAAACCTACCCCCCTTAAGATGAATCTCGCCCTCGAGATTCGGGTTGGCTAGAAAATAGGTGAGGGTGGTCCTTGTGCAAATCTTCCTCTCGCTCCCAGGTGGCTTCATCCTCCGTGTGGTGGCTCCACTGGACTTTGCAAAACTTGATAACCTTGTTGCGAGTAACTCGACTGGCAAACTCGAGGATCTTGACTGGTTTCTCCTCATAGGTCAGATTGTTATCCAACTGGATTGCTTCCAATGGCACTGTGTCTCTCAATGGTATGTCAGCCATCTCCGTGTGACACTTCTTCAACTGAGAAACGTGAAACACATCATGCACTCCGGCCAATCCTTCTGGCAATTCCAACTTGTTGGCCACTTCTCCCATATGCTCCAAAACTCGATATGGTCCTACAAATCGTGGCGCTAACTTCCCCTTAACTCCAAAGCGTTTAATCCCTCGAAGTGGGGATACTCGAAGATAAGCTCTATCTCCAACTTCGTAAACTGTCTCCTTGTGTTTAGAATCTGCGTAGCTCTTCTGCCTGGACTGGGCTACCTTGAACCTATCGCGAATCAACTTCACCTTCCGTTCAGACTCCTTAATAAAATCCGGTCCAAACAACTGGCGGTCTCCAACTTCGTCCCATGACAACGGTGTCCTGCACCTCCTTCCGTACAAAGCTTCGAAAGGGGCCATCTTCAAACTGGTCTGATAGCTATTATTGTAAGAAAACTCCGCATATGGCAAATTATCGTCCCAACTAGATCCATAATCTAGCGCACAAGCTCTCAGCATATCTTCCAAAATCTGATTGACTCTCTCAGTCTGTCCATCTGTCTGCGGATGAAAAGCTGTACTAAATTCTAGCCTAGTACCCAAAGTCTCATGAACTGCTTCCAGAACTTTGAGGTAAACTGGGTTCCTCTATCTGATACGATGCTCCTCGGAACTCCATGCAAACATACGATCCTGGTCATGTATATCTTTGCCAACTTAGCACTTGTGTAAGTGGTCTTTACTGGGATGAAATGTGCTACCTTTGTCAATCGATCAACTACAACCCAAATCGAGTCATAGCCTGAACGAGTCCTTGGTAATCCCGTGATAAAATCCATGCCTAGCTTATCCCACTTCCATTCGGGTATCGGCAATTGTTGCAACAATCCTGCTGGCTTCTGATGCTCTGCCTTTACTCTCTGACATACATCACAAACTGCTACATACTCCGCAATATACTTCTTTATTCCGGTCCACCAGAAAATATCCTTCAAATCCAAATACATCTTGGTATTTCCTGGGTGAATCGAATACGGTGAATCATGTGCCTCTTGCAGAATCAACTTTCGGATCTCCGGGTCATTGGGCACATAAACGCGGTCTTCAAACCATAGGGTGTCGTGCTCATCCTCACGAAATCCTTTAGCTTTTCCTTTGCTCAGTTTCTCCTTTATAGCGGCAATCTCTTTGTCAGTTTTCTGAGCTTCCCTGATTCTATCCATAAAAGTTGACTGAATTTCCAATGCTGCTACATAGCCTCTCGGAACTATTTCCAAGCATAGTTCACGGAAATTTTCTGCTAACTCCTTAGGTATTTCTTCCGTCATTAGTGTATTGACATGGCTCTTGCGGCTTAATGCATCCGCTACTACATTAGCCTTCCCGGGATGATAATGCAATTTCATATCATAATCCTTGATAAGCTCCAACCATCTCCTTTGTCTGAGATTCAACTCCTTCTGCGTGAAAATGTACTTCAAACTCTTATGATCTATGTACACCTCACAATGATTTCCAATGAGGAAATGTCTCCATGTCTTCAATGCATGCACTATGGCTGCTAACTCCAAATCATGCGTGGCATAATTCAATTCGTGAGGCTTCAGTTGTCGTGAAGCATACGAAACAACTCTCCCTTCCTGCATAAGCACTGCTCCAAGTCCTCGACGTGAAGCGTCGCAATACACCTCATAATCCTTGGTTTGATCTGGCAAAATCAACACTGGTGAGGTAACCAGACGTTTCTTCAACTCCTGAAAACTTGCCTCACACTCCTTAGTCCATTTGAACTTAGTATCCTTTTTCAACAACTCCGTCATTGGCTTTGCGATCTTTGAGAAATTCTCAATGAATATCCGGTAGTATCCTGCGAGTCCAAGAAAACTCCGGATCTCTCCAACTGTTGTTGGTGCTTCCCACTTGGTCACGGTTTCAACTTTAGCGGGATCTACTGGTATACCTTCTCCAGATATAACGTGTCCGAGGAATCCTACTTCCTTCAACCAAAACTCACATTTGCTGAATTTGGCATATAATTGATGTTCTCTGAGCTTTCCAAGTACCAAACGCAAATGCTCCTTATGCTCCTCTTCATCCTTCGAATAAACCAGGATATCATCAATGAACACTACGACGAACTTATCCAAAAACTCCATAAACACTTTGTTCATCATGTTCATAAAATAGGCAGGCGCGTTAGTCAGTCCAAATGACATAACGGTATACTCATACAGCCCATATCTGGTGGTAAAAGCTGTCTTAGGTATATCCTGTTCTCGAATATTCAAATGGTGGTATCCTGATCGCAAATCGATCTTGGAAAACACTTTAGCTCCTTGTAATCGATCAAACAGATCATTGATCATTGGTAGTGGGTACTTGTTCTTGATCGTTACTTCATTCAATCCTCGATAATCAACAACCATCCTTAACGATCCATCCTTCTTCTCCACTAGAAGTACTGGCGATCCCCAAGGGGAAGAACTTGGGCGAATATATCCCTTATCTAGTAACTCCTTAATCTGCTTCTTAATTTCCACCAAATCTTTTGCTGGCATCCTATATGGTCTCTTCGATATTGGCCCAGTGCCTGGCAAAAGCTCAACTAAAAACTCAATGTCTCTATCCGGTGGCATGCCTGGTAACTCTTCGGGAATTACATCTGGAAAATCCTTTACCACTGGTACTTCCTCCTGCACAACTCCTGATAGGGAATTTACTTGTGTCCTGTTCGGCGCATGCCGGGATACATACTTGATCCTTCTTCCTTCTGGCGTTCTGAGCAAAATTGTCTTACTGGCGCAATCGATGTTTCCTCCATACATCGACAGCCAATCCATACCAAGAATCACATCCAAACCTTGGGATTCCAAAATAATTAAATCCGTTGGGAAAACATGCCTTCCTATACTTAATGGCACTTGAAAACATCCTTGTCTGGCCATGTACTCCGCTCCTGGTGAGCTTACTAGCATAGGTGTTTTAAGAATCCTAGTGGGCAGGCTATACTTTTCCACAAATCCCCTTGATATGTATGAATGCGATGCACCAGTATCAAAAAGAACGAGTGCAGTAAATGACCTAACCAAAAACTTACCTATTATTGCATCGGGCTGAGCTTCAACCTCCTCCACGCTAACGTGGTTCACCTGTCCCCTATTGAAAGGGTTCGGCTTCTTTCCAGAGCTTCCATTTCCGTTTTGTCCTTCAGGACAGTCATTTGCATAATGTCCTGACTTCGAACACTTATAGCAAGTGACGTGGCTCAAATCCTTCTTGGCTGGGGTTGATGGGGTGCTGCGGTTCTGTCCATTACTTCCTCCATTCCCATTACCATTCTTGGTGCCATTGTGATTGTGCGAGCTACCTACTCCATGGGTATGCTGAAAATGTCCTCCTGGTCTAGGGGTAAAATGAGGCTTCTGCTGAGCTCCTGAATTATACTTTCCTTGTCCATACTTCCTCTTGCGGTTCTCAATTTGCTGCTGCTTCCCTTCAATCATAAGAGCACGATCTACCAACTCCTGGTAGTTGTTGCAGGTGGCTACCATCAACTGCATACTCAACTCATCATTCAATCCTTCCAGGAATTTCTCCTGCTTAGCTGCATCTGTAGCAACGTCATCTGGGGCATAACGTGCTAGCTTACTAAACTCCTCCACATACTGGCCAACTGTCCGTCCTCCTTGGCGCAAGTTACGAAACTCACGCTTCTTCATGGCCATTGCTCCTGCTGAAACATGGGCAGTACGAAAAGCTTGCTGAAACTGGTCCCATGTGACAGTGTCGATTGGGAAAGTGGCTGTGAAATTCTCCCACCAAGATGCTGCGGGTCCCTCTAACTGATGTGCGGCAAACTTAACCTTCTCCACATCTGTGCATTCTGCTGTGGTCAACTCCCTAGATATCTTGCGGAGCCAATCATCTGCTACTATCGGCTCGGTGCTACTGGAAAACACCGGCGGATTCAGCCTAAGAAAACGGGCTAAGTGGACAACAGGTGGTGGTGGTGGTGGATTGTTGTTGTTGTTGTTCCCTTGATTCTGATTCTGAACTAGCAACTACATCAAGGTGTTCTGTTGCTGGAGCAACTGGGTGAGCTCCGGCGGAAAGGCAAATCCGGGGTCACGTCTCGGAGGCATCTGAGGGTTTTAGAGAAGATGAGATATAAGAATAGAGGGGGTCTAAAGGGAAAACACTACCCATATGCACATGAGGCAAAAACACACAATTCACTTCAATCAATCAAACAAAGGCATACAATCGATCTAACTATCGCAAAAGTGCTCGGACTACTATATTTACATGGTGGACTGCTACTACTGATGAGGTGGTCTACTAAAAATATTCTACGGTTGTAGACTCCATGATGTCCGCTCCTGCTTCATCCACATAGTCATCATCGCTACTATCTTGTTCCGAGTCGGTGGCGTCAATGATGATGTAGTCTTCCGGACTAATCTCCTTGGGTTCCTCGTCTTCATCTACTGGTGTCGGGCCTCCCATAAATATTCCAATCTTCTTGATCAGATCGTCATTCTTCTCCACCAATACTTCAATTTCTTCTTCATAACCTTCTCGTGTAGCCTTGAGTTCTTCCTCCAGTTCCTTGATTCTAGTCTTAGCCTTCTTCAGATCTATCATGTCGGCGCACATCTGATTCTCCTGGCGTCGAATGTGCTGGTTTAACTCCTGAATAAAAGCTGCAATTGATCTATCTTTCCTGGTGTTGATCATCTCCCAGTGTTCATCTTGGCGTCCGCAAATCTGGTAGATAGTATCCTTGAGATCCTTGCGGTAGACTTCTTCAATGCGTCCCATGGCGATGTGAGCTGCCATGCTCTTTCCTGGACTCCAAGTTGGTGCATCAAAAGAAAACTCTATGGGCTCAGTGACTGGCATGAACGTCCTTCCTGGAACTTGAACTTGTATCATCCAGCGCTCTTCTTCAGGTAAAGTGGCGTTGTAGGTTCCCGTGAAGCTTGGTATTCCTATGTTCAGGTATCTAGTGACTTCCTTCAAGTGGCGTCCAAAGGGTGTATCCTCATCTGGTTGGGTGAACTTGTTCGTTGCATCCGCCATCCTAAAGAGTAGAAAAGATGAGAAGTCAGAAGAGAAGAGAGTGTTCTAGGTCTTTAGCTTAGTGGTCGTGTCCTACAGTCAGCGTGTGCTCTGATACCATCTCTGTAGCGACCAGACCTCAAACAGTCTGATCTCTATGCTCCGGTGTCATCCCTGGATCAGTAATGCTGACACCACACAGTACTCGGAGGATTTATAGCAGAGTAGCAATCACACACTTATTACATCGAGTGTCTCAAAAGAGAACTTATTACAATAAATATGGCTTAAGGCCATCTAATAACGATAACAGCGGAAGGCTTGGAAGATAAGTGAGTCCATCAACTCCAACGGCATCACTGAGTATAGAACCACGACCTAAAGACTCCTTAATCGTCGTCTGAAAAGTCTGCAACATTAACGTTGCAGCCCGAAACGGGTCAGCACATGGAATATGCTGGCAAGATAACACATAGAGAATAATGGAATGCAATGGCTATACTATATGCATATTTGGCTGGTGGAAAGCTCTATGGTTACAATTTTTGCGTAAAGCCAATTTTTCCCTACTACAAAGGAATAAAATTAATTACTATCATGGTGGTTGTGAAACATTGAGAATGGTTGACAGCATCCTCAATCCCAATTAAGTATCATCATTAAACTCCCACAAAATTAATTTAGGGTAACATGTTGAGATTCACATGAAAATCCAGGTACTAGATACTCAAGATGTCCATAACCGGGGACACAGCTAACCATGATTAGTTTGTTACACTCTGCAAAGGTTTGCGCATTTTTCCCCACAAGACTCGATCTCCTCCGTTTGGTTTCTCGCACTGCAGGGTGTTTGAGAAACGGATGACCGAGACACAGTCTTTCAGAAGCGCTAGCACCTTACATGTGGGTAGACCGGTACACCTACTTTCCCCTACATCTGCTAGTCTACCCGTAAGAGTTCGCACAACTTAGTCAACTATGCCAGAGCCCATAATGGCTTGTGGCTGCACACGGAAGTTTCTAGTATGAATAATCTCATGATCCCTTTGGGCCTGGGTGGCGGTCCAAGAAAACAGGCAAGTCCTGGGAACCCCAAGTGCCTCAATCCACCCAGATGTGTGTTAGGTTGCCACCTTAGATAAACCCTTAATTAACAATCTCACATCTGTCATGGATATCACTCACCCAATCCACGTCTACTAGCATAGCATGGCATAATGAGCAAACGTAGAAGTAACTCCCAAAGGTTTGATAATCAACAGGTAATAGGTACTACCTCATCTACTTCCCATCCCACAATTTAATTAGATCCTAATCATGCAATGTGTGAGGATTGACCTAATGCAATAAAACTGGGTTGTAGAAAAGGTATGATCAAAGTGTTACTTGCCTTGCAGATGATCCGCGAAACCTAGAGATTCGAAGTAACAGGCGGCGCACTCCGGGTATTCTATCACAGACAAACAACAAGCATGCAATAAGTACTCATCTAATGCATAGGTAAAACTCAAATAAGAGATCTAACCAGAAAGGTTCAACTTAAGAACTCCGGTTGGCAAAAAGAATCAAATCGAACGAAGCAAAAGGAATCAAACGGCGAAAGAAAACAACTCCGTTCTAGTAATCTGGATCTAGGGCAAATTTTACAGTAGAAAAAACTTGTTTAAGTTGATTATTCGGAAAGAGGGTTTCGAGACGAAACTCCAGGCGCTTGAATCGCCTGATTCCGATAAACGAGCGAAAAGTTATACTAAAACGAAAATCGGATCAGAAATCGCAATCAGAAAATAACCGCGGAAAATCCGACGAAAAAGAGGGGGAAAAACGACGAACAGAATTTTTTTTAAACTGCACAGAAAAACGAGGCGGCGGCGAACCTCGAAAGGCGTGCTCCGGCGACGGCGGCGGCGGGCGGCGGGCGGCGGCGGGGCGGCGGCTAGGGTTAGGATTTGGCTGGCGGCGGGCCTCTCTCTCTCTCTCTCGGGCCGGCTCGGGTGGCTTATAAAGGCCCCAGGCTAGGGAGTCCTGGCCGGGTACGGCCCGGAGTCGGTTCCGTTTTTTTTTAATCTGCTCGGAAGAAAAATAAAAAGAAATACTAAACGGACTCCAAAAATCGCGAAATAAATTTTGCCGGGTTCCTAAAATCAAGCCTGATAAAGTGAACATTTATCAGGGCCCAAACTACAACTTTGAAAAACGCACATTTTTCCTAAATTCAAATAAAAATACCGAAAAACTTCGAAATAAAACTTTTTTGATATTTTCATTAAATCCTCAATATTTCTATATTTTGGGAAAGTCATTTTATTCCCGCTCTCATATTTTTGTAATAGAAATAATTGATGATAACATAAATAAAATCTAGCGATCCTGTTTACATAATTTGAGAAAACTCAAATATGTAAATAACGAAATCCCCAACTCTCTCCGTGGGTCCTTGAGTTGCTTAGGATTTTCTAGGATCAAAACCAAAAGCAAAATAAAATATGATATGCATGATGACCTAGTGTATAACATTCCAAATTGAAAATTTGGGATGTTACAGGTAATCATCAGTGAACTTCTTTGGAAAGGCCTGAAAATAATGATGTGCATAAATATCTTCTCTATATTGGAAATGGGGCAAAGGAATAAAAAAGGCAAGGTATAATAGTTAGTACCATCTTGTAGTGAACTGATGTCTTCTTAATTATGCAGACAAAGATCTTGTTGTTTTTTCCGCTAATTTCTTTATCCTAACAATCTTTCTGAGTTTTTGATTTGATTGATATTCATGGACAACTCATTTCCCCATATGCAAAAACGGTCGAAAAGTGGGTCAAAACATCTGACAGTAGGACCTACATGTGCAAGACCAAATTGTTAAAAACCAAAATATTAGAATGGTTTCTGCAATTGCACAATAATGTGCTATTAGACAACGGACCATGCACGTGCTAACCTCGATTGTAAACCTCAGTGCTTCCCATTGTTTCCATGCAACACATATAAGGTAGTTAGTCATCAGGTTAAGTAAGGGTTCGCATGCTATCAGTAAAATATGTTGATGAAAAATAAGCACATTGCAGATTCATCGGACTAATTCAAGCCACATGGAAAACCCATTTATCCAAACCAGGCATGATTAAGAACTAGGAAATATAGCACTTGTATATGTTTCTCATGTATTAAGTGTAGCCAAATTCGATTTATTCCTGACATGGTATACAATAACAGAATGCAGCCACAGCAATTGAATATTGCATTGCAGAATTGAACCAAGCAGTTAACTAAACACCACAACAAATGAACCAAACATTAACTAAGCACCACATTGCACAATATAACATAGTCCTAATAGAAGATCAGACAGTTAACCAAACCAAGCATGCTTAATAACTTGGAAATATATGTATTTGTTTCTCATGTATTTAGTACAACCAAATTCGATTTATTCCTCACATGGTATACAGTAACAGAATGCAGCCACAACAATTGAACATCGCATTGCAAAATTGAACCAAACAGTTAACTAAACACCACAACACAAATGAACCAAACATTAACTAAGCACCACATTGCACAATGTATAACCAAACCAAGTATGCTTGACAACTTGGAAATATAGCAATTGTATTTGTTTCTCATGTATTTTGTAAAGATAAATTTGATTTATTTCTCACACGGAAGACAATACAAAATTGCAGCCTGAAGAATTGAACATCACATTTGCAGAATTGAACCAAACAGTTAACTGAAGACGAGCACTAATTAACAAAACAGTTAATAAGTGAGCACCACACTGCACGACATATAGAACATATACACTACAACAACAGATTGCATGGTAAAATTATATAGCACAATTCACTAGAATTTGTGAAGGAAATGCAGGAGAAGCACACGCAACGGGTAAACCGAGCAAGCTTAACCGGCGTAGCTAGCAAATGGCAAGGTGCTCCTCCAAGATCTGGGGGTCGGCACGAATGGCAGCCATCGCGACCTCATCCACGCGTGCGGCCTCGATTTGCTTCTCCGCTGCCAAATGCTCCTTGAGATCCTAGCTATACTGCGTGCACCATGGCTTAGGGCCGCGCTTATTTGGTGGAGGGGTTGGTGAATTGGGTGGAAGGTGTTGCGCCCGCGCCGGCAGCCGGGGCATGTGGGATGTGGAAGGAGGAGGAGGATGGGGGTCAGGTGTGGATTACCTGCCTGGATAGGCGAGGCCGGGCAACGTGAAGGAGGGTCGCCGACGAGGAGGCAGCGGCGCTGCAAGCAAGGAGTGAAGGTTCCAACTTGGAAAGGAAGGCAGATACAGGGGAAATATGGCTTTTGGTAAGGGGGAGGGGCGGGGAGGTAGATATTTCCACAGAAGCCGAAATTTGGAATCGCTTCAGCGAAAAAACTGGCGCGCAAAGTGTCATCAGACACTGTCCCTTGTTGAGAAGTGTGCACGATATGTGCACATCCCAAACAATTCAGATAGCTTAACCCTTGTGTGATGAGTTTGAACGTCAAAAATTTTGGTTTGAATTTCCCTGGTTAAAGTGGTCATCCACATCATTGCATAATTTGGGTACACAAAGGAGACTAACTTCTTAATCGAGCAAGTTCAGCAATTAAACAGAGCTAGCTGACCTAAACATTACTCTAACAAATTAAAGACCAGCGCTCTTAATTAAAGAAAACAAAGAGTACTACTACGGCTGGTGCTCGTCGATCTCCGCCGCCGCCTCCATGTCCAGCTCGCGCCCGACGGTCTCCTGGGGAAGGGGCTCCATGGCATCCATCGCACCATACTCGGCAAGCATCTCGCCATCCGCGTTCACCATCTCTTTGGAAAAGGCCGCCACGAGCTGGGCGTGGGCGGACGCGATCTGGGCTTGGACAGGCTCCGTCATCGCAAGGTATGCAGCGGAGGAACAGACGGCTGCTCAAACGCTCTCGATGATTGCCAGCTCTTCGGTCGTGGGTTGCCGACCGTGGTCGGAGAAGCTTCGTTCGATTTGTGCGGTGACCGCTAGGAGCTGGGCATGGACGGCCTCGACATGGTCGTGGGTGGCCTCCATCAGGGCTAAGGCCACCGCTGCGGAACGAACAGCTGCTGTGGCGCTCTCGCCAGTTGTTATCCCCGAGCCAGATGTTGCTGCCGCCACATGAGAAGCAACAGCGACCGTTTGGGCTGCCATGGCCGCCCGGTCGCAGATTGCGGCCGCGCTCATGCACCTTGTTAGCACGCGCATGGCGGCTGTGGCTGCGCTCTCGCCGGAGTGGGTCACCGAAGTTGCCCTCACGACGCGGGTCCACATGCCCATCTTTACCGGTGACAATTGAACAGTGAAATGATATTTGGGGAGCGAGCTAGTGTGCTTGAGACGCCGGCTGTGACTGTAGCTGTTGCACCTTCTCGCGTAAGCCATAGGCGTAGTATACACCGACGGTGCTCCAGGATATTTTGTGTTGCATCTCACACGATTGGTGATAATAAACTGTGTGCGATCTACTTGATTTTTCATCTTGATTTGAAATACATAATGGGGTCACAGCGGCAATGGACGATGTTTGAATTGCTAGACCTTTTATCTGGAGTGAACATGCAACTATATGTGTGTCATAAAAGAATTGGAATTATTCAGGGTTCGTTTGAACATTTTATACATTAAATTGGTTTTCTAGCCATTTCAGGTGCACAATTCAAAATCTCCGGTGCACCAACATGGGTTGTAAAATCATATATGTGTCCATGGGTTTATTCTTATCTCCCATGCAAGAAATGGGGATGAAATTCGAACACCACGGCACCGTGGCTCTCCGGAAAGCGTCGACATACTTGCTTTTGTAATTCTAGTAAATCCAAAATTCATCCGAAATTCATGAAACTTGGCATGCTATCATGGAGCGGCATCACTATGCCGTGGTAAAAAATTTGTCCCATTTGGGGCAGGTTTGGGAATAAGCTTCTCACACAACAAGTGTGATGGTTTCGGTAGGGAATGTTTCACCTTTCTGGACGAAACGATATCCGTTGCCTCTTCTCAATTTTAATTTTTTTTCCTAGTGTCAACATAGAACAACAGGAGTGTTGTGTCAATTTTTAGGATTTTCGGGGTTCGCTTGGATATTTTTATACATTAACTGAGTTTTCTGTGCATTCATGTGGATAATTCAAATTTGAACTACAGCCGCGTGCTCTAATGCATATAAATTACTTGAAAATTTTAAATTTGTGTACTTCGTTGCCTGCTTAGGTCCCATGCAAGAAATGGGAATGAATGTCAAACACCCTGGCACCGTCACTCGGCCGCAAACATTGAGATACCTGGTTTTTAAATATTAGTAAATCCAAAACTCGTCTGGAATTCATGAAACTTGGCATGCTATCATGGAGCGGCATCAACATGCCGTGGTAAAAAATTTGTCCCATTTGGGGCGGGTTTGGGTATATGCTTCTCTCAACAAGCATGATGGTTTGGGTAGGAAACGTCCCACCTTTGGGGACGAAATGATATCCATTGCCTCTTAGTGCTTCCAAAAAATTTCTCGTGTCAACATAGAACAACACGAGTGTTGTGTCAATTTTTGTGATTTTTGGGGTTCATTTGGACATTTTTATGCATTAACTGAGTTTTCAATGCATTTATGTGTAGCGACCAAACCTCAAACAGTCTGATCTCTGTGCTCCGGTGTCATCCCTGGATCAGTAATGCTGACACCACACAGTACTCGGAGGATTTATAGCAGAGTAGCAATCACACACTTATTACATCGAGTGTCTCCAAAGAGAACTTATTACAATAAATATGGCTTAAGGCCATCTAGTGACCATAACAGCAGAAGGCTTGGAAGATAAGTGAGTCCATCAACTCCAACGGCATCACTGAGTATAGAACCACGACCTAAAACTCCTTAATCGTCGTCTGAAAAGTCTGCAACATTAACATTGCAGCCCGAAAACGGGTCAGCACATGGAATATGCTGGCAAGGTAACACATAGAGAGTAATGGAATGCAACAGCTATACTATATGCATATTTGGCTGGTGGAAAGCTCTATGGTTACAGTTTTTGCGTAAAGCCAATTTTTCCCTACTTCAAAGGAATAGAATTGATTACTATCATGGTGGTTGTGAAACATTGAGAATGGTTGACAGCATTCTCAATCCCAATTAAGTAACATCATTAAAACCCATCAAAATTAATTTAGAGTAACATGTTGAGATTCACATGATAATCCAGGTACTAGATACTCAAGTTGTCCATAACCGGGGACACGGCTAACCATGATTAGTTTGTTACACTCGGCAGAGGTTTGCGCACTTTTCCCCACAAGACTCGATCGCCTCCGTTTGGTTTCTCGCACTACATGCTGTTTGAGAAGACGGATGACTGAGACATAGTCTTTCAGAAGCGCTAGCACCTTACGATCGGGTAGACCGTACCACCTACAACCCCTACATCTGCTAGTCTACCACTGTAAGAGTTCGCACAACTTAGTCAACTATGCCAGAGCCCATAATGGCTTGTGGCTGCACACGGAAGTTTCTAGTATGAATAATCTCATGATCCCTTTGAGCCTGGGTGGCGGTCCAAGAAAACAGGCAAGTCCTGGAAACCCCATGTACCTCAATCCACCCAGATGTGTGTTAGGTTGCCACCTTAGATAAACCATTAATTAATAATCTCACATCTGTCATGGATATCACTCACCCAATCCACGTCTACTAGCATAGCATGGCATAATGGCAAACGTAGAAGTAACTCCCAAAGGTTTGATAATAAACAGGTAATAGGTACTACCTCATCTACTTCCCATCCCACAATTTAATTAGATCCTAATCATTCAATGTGTGAGGATTGATCTAATGCAATAAAACTGGGTTGTAGAAAAGGTATGATCAAAGTGTTACTTGCCTTGCTGATGATCCACGAAACCTAGAGATTCAACGTAACAGGCGGCGCACTCCGGGTATTCTATCGCAGACAAACAACAAGCATACAATAAGTACTCATCTAATGCACAGGTAAAACTCAAATAGAATATCTAACCAGAAAGTTCAACTTAAGAACCCTGGTTGGCAAAAGAATCAAATCGAACGAAGCAAAAGAGATCAAACGGCGAAAGAAAACAACTTCGTTCTAGTAATCTGAATCTAGGGCAAATTTTACAGTAGCAAAAACTTGTTTATGTTGATTATTCGGAAATAGGGTTTCGAGACGAAACTCCAGGCGCTTGAATCACCTGATTCCGATAAACGAGCGAAAAGTTATACTAAAACGAAAATCGGATCAGAAATCGCGATCAAAAAATAACCGCGGAAAATCCGACGAAAAAGACAAACGACGAACAGAAATTTTTTTAAAAAAAAAAATTGCATGGAAAACGAGGCGGCGGCGAACCTCGAAAGTCGCGTGGCTCCGGCGGCGGCGGCGGGACAGGGGCTAGGGTTAGGGTTTAGGTGGCGGCGGCGAACCTCGAAAGTCGCGCGGCTCCGGCGGCGGCGGGCGGCGGCGGCGGCGGCGGCGGCGGGACAGGGGCTAGGGTTAGGGTTTAGGTGGCGGCGGCGTCTGGGCTTTCGGGCCCCGGGGCGGCGGCTTTTATAGCCTTAGCCGGCGGAGTCCAGGCCGAATACGGCCCGTAGTCGGTTCGCGTTTTTTTTAAATCCGGTCGGAAGAAAAATAAAAAGAAATATTAAACGGACTCCAAAAATCACGAAATAAATTTTTCCAGGTTCCTAAAATCAAGCCCGATAAAGTGAACATTTATTTGGGCCGAAACTACAACTTTGAAAAACGCGCATTTTTCCTAAATTCAAATAAAAATACCGAAAAACTCCGAATTAAATCTTATTTGATTTTTTTATTAAATCCTCAATATTTCTATATTTTGGGAAAGTCATTTTATTCCCTCTCATATTTTTGTAATAGAAATAATTGATGATAAAATAAATAAAATCAAATGATCCTATTTACATAATTTGAGAAAACTCAAATACGTAAATAACGAAATCCCCAACTCTCTCCGTGGGTCCTTGAGTTGCTTAGGATTTTCTAGGATTAAAACCAAAAGCAAAATAAAATATGATATGCATGATGACCTAGTGTATAACATTCCAAATTGAAAATTTGGGATGTTACATTATGTGCATAATTCTAATTTGAACTACATGCACATGGTGCATATAAATTGGTTGAAAAATCAAATCTGTGTCCTTGGGTGCATGCTTAGGTCCCATGCAAGAAACGGGAATGAATTTCAAACACTAGGGCACCGTTGATTGCCGGCAAACATTGAGATGCCTGGTTTTTAAATTCTAGTAAATGCAAAACTCGTCTGAAATTCACCGGATGTGATGTGGTATTTTTCGTGTCCATTTTAAGATAAGGCGCACTCGAATAATGACAGCCAAGAAAGGCATTTTGAAAAAATAGTTACCACTTTAATATCTCAAACGTTTATATAATACAAACCGTGTGCGTTCTGTTAACCATTCACGTGACGCCACGTGTCTTGGTTTTAATGACTGTAGGAGGTGCCGTGCGGACAGCTGCTTGACCTTGACTGAATGGGAGGCGTGCGAGCACAGTCCGGTGCACAGGCTGACCGAAAGGAGTGCAAGCTGTCCTCGAATGCGCAGGCTCACCGGGTGCGAGTTGTACGATGCGCAGGCTCACTGGGAAGCGAGCCCTTTGACTTCCATGGCCGCCCGCCTTCCTCTCTGTACGCGTGCCCCCCTCAGCGGCATGGGACACCGCTGTCGAACGCTACCTCTCAGCGCCGCCAGCTGCCGTCCTCCCACCCCACTCCCGTCGACCCCGGGACGACATGATGCAAAGTGAGAGCAGGATCTTTGCATCTCTTCAATGCAAATGGTTCTTTTGGACAACCCGTATGCAACCACTTACAAACAATTTGGTGCGATTTGCATCTGTCATATTGGGTATGTTACCATTTGTCAAACTGGAAAGATTGACATTTGTTGATCTAGTAACATCGCCATTTGTCAACCTTGTAACACTGTGATTTGTCAAAATATTAAGCTAAAAATCACTAGCAGTATCTAATTTTTGCAACTAAAATTCAGTAATTAAGCATAGATTTCATTCATAGATTAAGCATTCATTCTTAATTTATACAAACAGTTCAACTCGACAGCTGAACCGACCAAACTTTTCCCCAATTATTGCCAACCATGTACTGAAATAGCTAATTCAACTATATATACTAGCTAATTTTAAGTACGTTGTATAGTTCCACCACATCTATAGTCAGATGAACTGAACAAAATAGCCCCTAAATACTACTACTACTGCGTAGGGGCTTTGTACTACTTCCGGCTGCCTCTCCTCTGCCGAGCGCACTTGGTAAGAGGCGGAGGAGGAGGAGCCTACCGATGAGCTGGGCAACCGCAATACAGTGCCTGCCGCTGTTGCAGCTTCAGCGAAGCTCACCTAGAACGCCCTTTGCCGCTCCAGACGACCCCTCTCGAAGCGGTGGTTCTCCTCGTAGATCTCCTGATTCCTCGCCTTTGAGGCGGCGTGTGCCGCGACCATGGCGGCGGTAAGGCTCTTTGCGTGCTCGACGAGGCGCTCCTCCTCCTCCCACGGGAACTCGGTGTAGCGCGCAAGGTCGTTGACGCACGTGCGGGCATCTACCTCTGCCTCCCGCTTTCGGGCGGTGGTGGCAGAGCAGGTGATGACCCCGGCGGTCGACGGTGGGCTGGCGGCCGACAACGGGGTGGCAGCCACGACCACCACCTCCCGCCTCCGGGCCACGGTGGCGGAGCGGGTGATGGCCACGGTGGCTGCCTGTGGGGTGGCGGCCACGACGGCCACCTCCCGCCTTTGGGCCGCGACGGTGGAGTGGGCGATGGCCCTGGTTTTCGACGGTGGTGTGGCGGCAACGGCGGCCGTCAACAGCTACCGACGGGCACCGGCGGCGGAGCGTGTGGTGGGTGTTCCACGCACACCCAACAGGGACGCCACGCGCACTACACTACGCCGGGGACTACCCCGCCGCCGCAGTGTAGCCTCCTAGCTGGAGCTGTCCTCTGATGACGGCGAAGTGGCTGAGCGACGACGATAGACCGGTGCCATTGGTGATTGTGGGAGAAGCATAAGAGATAAGCTACAGGAAGGGAGCAGAAAATGTGATGCGGGACTCGCCAGCCGTGAGGGTTTTTATAGCAGGCCGGTAAGCATTGGGATTTTGGGGGATTTCACCGAGTCGGGCGGGAAGCTTGCATGGGAACCTGCGAGGTTGCGCGAGAATGGGCTCACCAACGATTCATTGGCGCCACCGTTTGGCCAAAAGAATGCCCACGCGCGATGCGCAAGCTTGCGATGTAAGCCGTCTGCGGCAGCAGGGTGACAAGACGTGCGAGAGGAGGACGAAAGGCCACGTACACATATGGTTAATAAAAAAATGTTTGCGATTTAATTACCTACTATACCCCCGTCCTGGTTTATAAGTATGATTTAACTAATAAAATACGAATGCATGTTGCCAAAGATTATATAGTTTGATTCGTATTTGAACATAGTTTCCAATTATATAATTTTTATAACATGCATTAACATTTTGTTCATTAAATTTGAGGGCAGAGTATGGCACAGAATATAAAGGGGACTATAGACTAGATGGAGGTGGTAGCACACGACCGCTCTCTACGCAACGACGCAACTGTCGGCCGGCTTGTAGTCGACTATTTCATGCGTGTTCAACTACCCTATGTGTGTGATTGCTTGCGGTTTAGGCAGCCGCGGTGCGCTCTCCTCGCGTCCCGCCATGCACACTCTGCTCTCGCGTCCCTCCGGGTGCTCTGCCCTCGTCCCTCCACGCGCGCTGCCAGTGTTTGGGGCCGGCCTACGATCACGCACGTTCATGTGCATGCGGTGGCGTCGGGCGCGGCGCGTCGATGCAGTTACCCGCTGCAAAACTGCCATGCGGACGCGCCGAGAATCCACGCCACCCGGCCCCCTTTTATTCCTGCAGCCATTTACCTTCATCTCTTGTTTCACACGACACAATAAGCACACCCATGAGGACACATACAGAGAGGACATCCAGTGGTTCCAATGGCACTCCCCGTGGCTCCAATGGCGCTCCCAGCGGCCGACGATGACAACGGCGGGCATTTCACCACACAATGCGTCGTGGACACCCACGTGAGGGGGAAGGCTCTCTCGGTGGTGTACACGAACGATCCGGTCTCGGTGGAGAGCTCCATCCAAACTATGGAGCAGTTCCTTGCCAAGGACAAGTACCAAGTGGTCGGCTTCGACCTCGAGTACACCATGGGTCGTGTCGGGCACGATCAGAAGGTTGCTGTCGCCCAGTTGTGCATGCGACATGACGTCCTTGTCTACCACTACCACCTAGCCACAACGCCTTGCGAGCATTTCTCCAAGTTTATCAACAGCTCTGACTACAGTTTCGCTGCGGTCGACACCACCAATGATCTAAAAGCGCTCAAGGTTTCATGGTTGAAATGCCCGAATCTTGTCAACATCCAAAGCCACTACAAGGTCTGGGGCAGCGACAAAAACAAACTGAACTCCCTGGTTGACCTCGCCTCGGCCATCATCGATCCCTACTTCATGAAGATGAAGAATGAGAGCAATAAGGACAAGAACGCGTGGCACAGTGTGTGGCATAAGAGACTGGATGAACAACATGTCAAGTACGCGGTCATGGACGCGTACACAAGCTACGAGATGTACAGGTGGATCGTTGACATGAGGAAATGTCTTCTTCCTGACCCAGACGAGGGATCGAGCCACATAGTAGTGGCGGGAGTGTCACAAGAAGTAGATGAGTAGACGATCATTTCTCCTACTTTAGAATGCACGCAATTGTTTATTGAGGTGTGTGTGAATGATCTGTATAGTCACTTATGTAATTGGATGTTTATTTCAGTTATATATATACACGTTATTCTACTGTAGACAGAGCAAATCACACGCCTTATTAGCAGCAATCGTCTGTGTTATTATTTGTTTTCGCACACATTTCTGATTACGAACTTTTTTGCCACGTATCACACACATCTTGTTCAGTTGAACCGTTTCCATTGTGTTGCCTAATCACACACAGTTCATCCTAGTGAACCATATGCTATATATCTAATACGTCTCCAACGCATCTATAATTTTTTATTGTTGCATGCTATTATATTATCTATTTTGGATGTTAATGGGCTTTATTATTCATTTTTATATTATTTTTGGGACTAACCTATTAACCGAAGGCCCGGTGCAAATTGCCGTTTTTTGCCTATTTCAGTGTTTCACAGAAAAGGAATATCAAATGGAATCCAAACGAAATGAAACCCTTGCGAGGATCTTTTTTGGAACAAACGCAATCCAAGAGACTTGGAGTGGAGGTCAAGGAAGCAACGAGGCTGCCACGAGGTAGGGCGGCGTGCCCCCACCCTCATGGGCCCCTCGTAGCTCCACCAACCTACTTCTTTCGCCTATATATACTCTTATACCCTGAAAACATCCAGGGGAGCCATGAAACCACTTTTCCATCATCGCAACCTTCTGTACCCGTGAGATCCCATCTGGGGACCTTTTCCGGCGATCTGCCGGAGGGGGATTCGATCACGGAGGGATTCTACATCAACACCATAGCCTCTCCGATGATGTGTGAATATTTTACCACAGACCTTCGGGTCCATAGTTATTAGCTAGATGGCTTCTTCTATCTCTTTGGGTCTCAATACAAAGTTCTCCTCGATGTTCTTGGAGATCTATCCGATGTAATACTTTTTTGCGGTGTGTTTGCCGAGATCCGATGAATTGTGGGTTTATGATCAAGATTATCTATGAACTATATTTGATTCTTCTCTGAATTCTTTTATGCATGATTTGATATCTTTGCAAGTCTCTTTGAATTATCAGTTTGGTTTGGCCTACTAGATTGATCTTTCTTGCAATGGGAGAAGTGCTTAGCTTTGGGTTCAATCTTGCGGTGTCCTTTCCCAGTGACAGTAGGGGCAGCAAGGCATGTATTGTATTGTTGCCATCGAGGATAAAGAGATGGGGTTTATATCATATTGCTTGAGTTTATCCCTCTACATCATGTCGTTTTGCTTAATACGTTACTCTATTCTTATGAACTTAATACTCTAGATGCATGCTGGATAGCGCTCGATGTGTGGAGTAATAGTAGTAGATGCAGAATCATTTCGGTCTACTTGACACGGAGGTGATGCCTATGTTCATGACCATGCCAAGATATTCTCATAACTATGTGTTTTTCTATCAATTGCTTGGCAGTAATTTGTTCACCCACCGTAATATATGCTATCTTGAGAGAAGCCACTAGTGAAACCTATGGCCCCTGGGTCTATTTTACATCATATTAGTTTCCCGTCAACTAGCCATTTTTGTCGCCATGTACTTTGCAATCTTTACTTTTCAATCTATACAACAAAAAAACCAAAAATATTTATCTTATTATCTTTATCAGATCTCACTTTTGCAAGTGGCCGTGAAGGGATTGACAACCCCTTTATCGCGTTGGTCGCAAGGTTCTTATTTGTTTGTGCAGGTACTAGGCGATTTGCAGTCTCCTACTGGATTGATACCTTGGTTCTCAAAAACTAAGGGAAATACTTACGCTACTTTGCTGCATAACCCTTTCCTCTTCAAGGGAAAACCAACGCATGCTCAAGAGGTAGCAAGAAGGATTTCTGGCACCCTTGCTGGGGAGATCTACGCTCAAGTCAAGACATACCAAGTAGCCATCACAAACTCTTATCCCTCGCATTACATTATTTTCCATTCGCCTCTTGTTTTCCTCTCCCCCACTTCACCTTTGCCGTTTTATTCGCCATTTTTCTGTTCGTCTCTTTTCACATGCCTCTTGTTTGCTTGCGCGTTGGATTGATTGTTTGTCACGATGGCTCAAGATAATACCAAATTATGTGACTTTTCCAATACCAACAATAATAATTTTATTAGCACTCCGATTGCTCCTACTACCGATGCTGAATCTTGTGAAATCAATACCGCTTTGTTGAATCTTGTTATGAAAGATCAATTTTCTGCCTTCCTAGTGAAGATGTCACTACCCATCTAAACAGCTTCGTTGATTTGTGTGATATGCAACAGGAGAAAGAGGTGGATAATAATATTGTTAAATTGAAGTTATTTCCGTTTTCACTTAGAGATCGTGCTAAAACTTGGTTCTCTTCTTTTCCTAAAAATAGTATTGATTTATGGAATAAGTGCAAAGATGCTTTTATCTCTAAGTTTTTTCCTCCCGCTAAGATCATCTCTCTTAGAAATGATATTATGAATTTTAAGCAACTTGAGCATGAGCATGTTGCACAAGCTTGGGAGAGGATGAAATTAATGATACGTAATTTCCCTACACATGGTTTGAATTTATGGATGATTATACAAAAAATTTATGCTAGATTGAATTTTGCTTCTAGAAATCTTTTAGATTCGGCCTCAGGAGGCACTTTTATGGATATAACTTTAGGAGAAGCTACTAAACTCCTAGACAATATTATAGTTAATTATTCTCAATGGCACACCGAAAGATCCACTAGTAAAAAAGTTCATGCTATTGAAGAGATTAATGTTTTGAGTGGAAAGATGGATGAACGTATGAAATTGTTTGCTAATAAGAGTGATTTTTCTGATCCTAATGATATGCCTTTGTCCACCTTGATTGAGAATAATAATGAATCTATGGATGTGAATTTTGTTGGTAGGAACAATTTTGGTAACAACGCATATAAAAGGAATTTTAATTCTAGGTCGTTCCCTAGTAATTCCTCTAATAATTATGGAAATTCCTACAACAATTCTTATGGAAATTTCAATAAGATGCCCTCTGATTTTGAGACTAGTGTTAAAGAATTTATGAATTCGCAAAAGAATTTCAATGCTTTGCTTGAAGAAAAATTGCTTAAGATTGATTAGTTGTCTAGGAATGTGGATAGAATTTCTCTTGATGTTCATTCTTTGAAACTTAGATCTATTCCACCAAAGCATGATATCAATGAGTCTCTCAAAGCCATGAGAATTTCCATTGATGAGTGCAAATAAAGAACCCCTACGATGCGTGCTAAAAAATGTTGCTTTGTGAAAGCGTGTTCTTCTAGTTTTCATGATAATAATGATTAAGATCTAAAAGTGGTTGATGTGTCTCCTATTAAATCTTTATTTTCCAATATGAATCTTGATAAAGATGGGACTGGATATGAGTCAACTTTAGTCAAAAGGTGTCCCAATGATTTGGAGTTTTTAGATCTTGATGCAAAAATTGGTAAAAGTGGGATTGAAGAGGTCAAAACTTTACACAGCAATGAACCTACTATTTTGGATTTCAAGGAATTTAATTATTATAATTGCTCTTAATAGATTGTATTTCCTTGTTGCAATCCGTGTTAAATTCTCCTCATGCTTATGATCAAAACAAAGCTTTTACCCAACATATCGTTGATGCATTAATGCAATCCCATGAAGGAAAGATTGAATTAGAAGTTTCTATCCCTAGAAAACTTTATGATGAATGGGAACCTACTATTAAAATTAAGATTAAAGATCATGAATGCTATGCTTTATGTGATTTGGGTGCTGGTGTTTCCATGATTCCAAAAACTTTGTGTGATGTGTTAGGTTTCCGTGAATTTGATGATAGTTCTTTAAATTTGCATCTTGCGGATTCCACCATTAAGAAACCTATGGGAAGGATTAATGATGTTCTTATTGTTGCAAATAGGAACTATGTGCCCGTAGATTTCATTGTTCTTGATATAGATTGCAATCCTACATGTCCTATTATTCTTGGTAGACTTTTCCTTAGAACGATTGGTGCAATTATTGATATGAAAGAAGGAAATATTAGATTCCAATTTACGTTAAGGAAAGGCATGGAACACTTTCCTAGAAAGAAAATTAAATTGCCTTATGAATCAATTATGAGAGCCACCTATGAATTGCATACCAAAGATTGCAATACCTAGATCTATTCTTGTTTTTATGCCTAGCTAGGGGCGTTAAACGATAGCGCTTGTTGGGAGGCAACCCAATTTTATTTTTGTTCCTTGCTTTTTTTTCCTGTTTCATAATAAATAAATCATCTATGCTCTATTATGATTGTGTTTTTTATGATTTAATAGTGTTTGTGCCAAGTAAAGCCTTTAGGATCTTCTTGGATGATTATTGTTTGATCTTGCTGGAAAAAACAGAAAGTATGCGCTCACGAGAATAATTTTCATTTTTACCAGAGAGCGATAAAATACCGATTCCAACTGAAGTAGATCAATATACAAATTATTTAGGATGTCCTAATTTCTTAGGATTTTTGGAGTTACATAAGTACTCGAAACCTCCAGATTACTACAGACTGTTCTGTTTTTGACAGATTCAGTTTTTCGTGTGTTGTTTGCTTATTTTGATGAATCTATGGCTAGTATCGGGGGGGTATGAACCATAGAGAAGTTGGAATACAGTAGGTTTAACACCAATATAAATAAAGGATAAGTTCATTACAGCACCTTAAAGTGGTGGTTTGTTTTCTTAAACTAATGGAGCTCATGAGATTTTCTATTGAGTTTTGTGTTGTGAAGTTTTCTAGTTTTGGGGAAAGATTTGATGGATTTTGGAACAAGGAGTGGCAAGAGCCTAAGCTTGGGGATTCCCAAGGCACCCCAAGGTAAAATTCAAGGACAACCAAAAGCCTAAGCTTGGGGATGCCCTGGAAGGCATCCTAGTGATAGATCATTTAGGCAATAAGGCAATAAAAGTTGCTTCTAAAAGTGTTAGATCATTTAGTGTAACAGAAAATTGAGCGTTGTACGAACTTGTGATGGCAAAGAATAAAAGCGACATACTGCATAATAAAGGTTGCTATCATAAGGGGCAATATAATGTGGCGTTATTTCGCACTAAGGGATTGAGCATACAAACAAAAAGAGCATAGCAACCTCTGCTTCCCTCTACGAAGGGCCTATCTTTTACTTTAATGTATTTACTTTCATGCAAGAGTCAAAGTTTTTCTCTCTATTCCTTTTTATTTTTCTCTTTTGGCAAGCATCATGTGGTGAGGAAAGATCTAGGCACATATATTCAGTTGGATATGGGTAGCATGAGTTATTATGTTCACATCACTGTTGAGGTGAATACGTTGGGAGGCAAAATTATAAGCCCCTATCTTTCTATGTGTCCGGCTGGAACGTTTTGCTCGTGTGTATGCGGTGAGTGTTAGTAATCATCGAAGACTATATGATGGTTGAGTATGTGGACTTGCCTAAAAGCTCTGATACGTGACCCTTCCTGGAAAGATGATGAATTGTAGTTGCAAAGTTGACTAAGAACATAGTTTGTTGGTTTCCAATAGAGTTTATGCTTTATACTTCGATGTTGTGATGAATTGTTACTTATTCATGAGAAGTATGTGATAAAAGTTCTATGATAAAAGTTTTATGTTAAAGTTTGATGTTGTTATAATAGTTTACATGATGCTTCTATGTCTGTATTTTTTTATTGACACCTCTCTCTCTAAGCATGTGGACATGTTTTTCGACTTTGGTTTTCGCTTGAGGACAATTGAGGTCTAAGCTTGGGGGAGTTGATACGTCCATTTTGCATCATGTTTACCTACTGTTATTTATAAAAAAATTATGCGTAATAATGCTTTTTGGAGTAATTCTAATGCCTTTTCTCTCATAATATGCAAGGTTCACACAAAGAGGGAGAATTCCGACAACTGGAAATCTAGACTTGAAAAAGCTACGTCAGGCTACCTATTCTGCACAACTCCAAATGAGCTGAAACTCCATGAGGAATTTTTTGGTATAAATAAGAATTATTGAAGCGGATAGCTACCAGAGGGTCCCACCAGATGGGCACAACCCACCTGGGTGCGCCAGGGAGCCCAGGCGCGCCCTAGTTGGTTGTAACCTCCTCGGCCCACCTTCGGTGCCCATCTTCTGGTATATAAGTCATTTTGACCTAGAAAAAAATAAGGAGAGGACTTTCGGGATGAAGCGACGCTGTCACGAGGTGGAACTTGGGCAGGAGCACTTTTGCCCTTCGGCGGAGCCATTCCGCCAGGGGAATTTCCCTCCCGGAGGGGGAAATCATCGTCATCGTCACCATCATCACCAACAACCCTCTCATCTTGCGGAGGCCAATCTTCATCAACATCTTCACTAGCACCATCTCCTCTCAAACCCTAGTTCATCTCTTGTGTTCAATCTTTGTACCGGAACCTCAGATTGGTACCTGTGGATGACTAGTAGTGTTGATTACATCTTGTAGTTGATCACTATATGGTTTATTTGGTGGAAGATTATATGTTCAGGTCCATTATGATATTTAATACCCCTCTAATCATGAACATGTGTATCACTTGTGAGTAGTTACTTTTGTTCTTGAGGTCACAGGAGAAATCATGTTTTAAGTAATCATGTGAACTTGATATGTGTTTGATATTTTGATAATATGTATGTTGTGATTCCCTTAGTGGTGTCATGTAAACATCGACTACATGACACTTCACCATATTTGGGCCTAAGGGAATGCATTGTGGAGTAGTTATTAGATGATGGGTTGGCAGACTGACAGAAGCTTAAACCCTAGTATATGCGCTACTTCATAAGGGACCGCTTTGGATCCGAAAGTTTAATGCTATGGTTAGATTCTATCTTAATACTTTTCTTGTAGTTGCGGATGCTTGCAAGGGGGTTAATCATAAGTAGGAGGTCCATTCAATTAAGAACAACACCTAAGCACCGATCCACCCACATATCAAATTATCAAAGTAGTGAACACAAATCAAGCCAACATGGTGAAAGTGACTAGATGAAATTCCCGTGTGCCCTTAAGAACACTTTGCTTATTATAAGAAACCGTTTTGGCGTGTCCTTTGCCACAAAAGGATTGGGCTATCTTGATGCATATTATTTGCCGTTACCACTACGTGCTCGTTACAAATTATCCTCCTATCAAATTATATGTTACTTACAATTTCAGCGCTTGCAGACATTACCTTGCTGAAAACCACTTGTCATTTCCTTCTCCTCCTCGTTGGGTTCGACACTATTACTTATCGGAAGGACTATGATTGATCCCCTATACTTGTGGGTCATCAGTCAGCAGAAGCGAGGGAGAAGAAAGGGACCATGTGGCTAGAACGAAGCATTCTCATGAGGAGAGAGGCTATGTGCAGTTTCGGCTAGCACCTGGCCTGACAGTTGGGTTTTTTATATATAAAAAACAGAGTTTTTTCTATTTATTTTTATTCCAGGAGGAGAAAATCACAGAAAATACAAAGCAAAATAAATATAAAAATACCAAAAAATTCACATAAATACTTGGGCATATATAGTTCGTTGTGAACTTTTTCTCTGGCCTAAATGCATAATCTCAAAATAATTGTTTTTGCAAAAGATTTTATTTGACTATAAAATAATATCTCAAATAACTTAGAATTACCAAATAATATTCAAATACTTTTTCCTACTCTTTTATTCTAAAACAGTCATGTTATCTTTTCTCTTAATATTTTTCTTGAATTGACAAAAATGGAATAACCGTCATTTAATATTTAGAACATTAGCAACTCTGTTTATTTTGAAGGAGTCATTTTACCTTCTCTCAATTATTTTGAGTTGGATTTGTTTTAAATAATAAGATCCAAAATAAATATTTGGGAAAGTCATTTTATTCCCTCTCTATTAAATGCTTAATTAAATTATCAAAAGTTTCAATTTGCACTGAAATTCAAACAAGATCAAAACAAAACAATCACTACTATTTAATTTATATAACATTCCAATATTTGGAATTTTAGGATGTTACAAGATTAACTCTACACAAGGATTGTGTCATAGGCCATATGTGCTTCTTCACGCTTATTTTTTGTGTCAACCTTGAGTTTGAATCTCAAGTTATCTCTTCTATATTTTTCTGAATATGTTTGTATTATCTGCTAATGTATGTGAATCATATAAGCTATTTTTGTACAAATTTAGAACTTTGAACAAATCTAAATAGAGGCATTGTAAGCCGAATCTCACATGCTTATACTCTTTAGGTTTTTAAGTCATTTTTATCCCAATTTCATCAAGATGGTTGAGTGCGGCAACGCGTGCCTTCATGATCTAGTATAATCAACGACAACAACTAGATAGGCAAGCAATCACCATATGATATGACAAGTAAGGACAAACAACACAAATAACAAGTAAGGAGCTATGGTTAGGGATAACAGAAACTTCTAAGATGAGGATGTATCCCGATGTGCAGTCCATTGAAGGGAAGCTAGTCATCGTTGGAGGGATGGATGTTTACCAAGGAACACAAACACTACGAAGACTCACACTATTATCCTTGAGATATCACAATGAATGTGATTCTCAACAACCTAGACCTTGAGGTGGTCTCCAAACCTTCACAAACTTTCTGGGGTGAATCACAACAACCAATTCCTCTTCCAAGGGCACCTACCTCCTAGGAGTCTCCAACCTCCAAGATTAACAAGATCAGGGGGAAATGCTCAAGACTTGCTCAAATCATAATTTCCTTTGGGCAAAAGAGGGGGAGGGAATGGATCTATCACTTGGTGAAATTTCTCTCAAGAAATCTCACCAATCCCTCCGGATCTAAGATTTGGTGTATGAGAGATTGAGAAGATTTGGTGTACGAGAGAGTGAGATGGAGCACTTGTGTTCTTGGGAATGCTTTTGAGAGAAGTGCTCAACCCTCTGTCGGAGTGGTAGAGGGGCATTTATAGTTTCGATGAAATGGAGTCGTTTGAGCTATCTTAGATAAGTGCCCGGACATCCGGGTAGCAACCCAGATGATCAAGGCATGCCCGGATGTCTGGCCTAGGACCTGGACGATCCGGCTAAGTTAAATGCAGTGTGGTAAAGGTAATATAGTCGGATCAAAGTGTGTTCTTGATACGTCTCCAACATATCTATAATTTTTTATTGTTCCATGCTATTATAGTATCAATCTTGGATGTTTTATATGCAATTATATATCATATTTTGGGACTAACCTATTAATCTAGTGCCCAGTGTTAGTTCATGTTTTTGCTTGTTTTCAGTTTTTCAGAAAATTAGTACCAAATGGAGCCAAATGTTATGTAACTTTTTAACGAATTTTTCTGGACCCAGAGAGACCCTAGAAGCTTCGCGAGAAGACCTGAAGAGTCATGAGGGAGCGACAAGCTCGGGAGCTCGCCTAGGGGGGAAGGCAAGCTCCAGGCTTGTGGGCCCCTCATGGCACCTCTTGACCTAATTCCACTTCTATAAATTCTCAAATATTCCCAATACATCAGAGAGCCACCCGAAACACTTTTTTCGCCACTGCAAGCCTCTTTTATTTCATGTTTATTCCATATCTATTTATCCAATCTACCACAATTTATCCCGTCAACTTGACAACTTCCTACGCCATTACCCGAAAAGGGATTGACAACCCCTTATAAGCGTCGGGTTGCAAGTATTTGTTCTTTGTGTGCAGGTACCGTTTACATAGTGTTGCTTGGTTCTCCTACTGGATTGATACCTTGGTTTCAAAAATGAGGGAAATACCTACTGTAGCTATACTGCATCACCCTTCCTCTTTGGGGAATTACCGACGCAGTTTCAAGCGCCATGAAAAGGAATTTCTGGCGCTGTTGCCGAGGAGACATCATCAACATCTATCATGTTCCAAATCACAAATCTCATCTCCTTGTAACTTACATTATTTGCCATTTGCCTCTCGTTTTCATCTCCCCCACTTCACAAAAATATTTGCCTTTTTATTTTCCTTCTTTTTGTTTGCCTTTTTCTCGTTCGATCTTTTGTTTGCTTGTGTTGCCATGTGCCTTCTATTTGCCTGCATCTTCGCTTGCTAAAGTTGATATGGATCCTCATCCACTTGATAATCTTTTTTAAAATATCCAATTATGATGAACCAAGTGCTAGTGAATTGAGTTCACTAGATTATTTTTATGAAGTTTTGCTTGAGATTCGTGAATCTGGAAATTGCAATGAATAAATTAATGAACTGATTCATGATAGCTTTTTGAATGAAAATCTTGATTGCAATGATTTTACTATAAATTCTATTAATGTCAATAGTGCCAATAATATGCAAAGCTACAAGCTTGGGGATGATGATTTTGTTGTCTCCGCTACTTATTGCATTGATCATGATTGGGGTGATAATGCTTCTTATGATCTTGGAAATTTATTTAAGCCTCATAATGAATATGATATTGATAATAAATATTGCAATAATAATATTGAAAGTGGGTTCGGAAGAGCGAAAAATTTAGGTAATAATAATCCCACATATTTGGAGAGTGTTCAATCTTATGAATTTTTTGATAAAAGTGGGTTTGGAGAGGTCATGACTTTAGTTGATGTTAATCCTACTATCTTGGAAGATTATAAAACTTTTATGCATGTAGATCATGAAGAGAAAATTTTATATGATAGCTATATTGTCGAATTTGATTATGATCCTACATGTAATTATTATGAGATAGGAAAATATGGTTGTAGAAATTTTCATGTTACTAAATTACCTCTCGTTATGTTGAAATTGCTATTGTTTATTTCCTCTCCTTTGCATATGCTATATATTTCTTGTCTTGATAATTTGTTTTCCTATAAAATGCCTATCCATAGGAAGTGTGTTAGAGTTAAATGTGTTTGTCGCAAGTTTTATGATGTTCGCTTTGTGTTTCAATTATTATCTTTTGTGTGAGCATTGTTGAAATTTTTATGCCTAGCAAACGGCGTAAAATGATAGCGCTTGTTGGGAGGCAACCCAATGAATAAAATTTATTTTTCCCTTTTATTTATATTCTTGAGTGTTTGCACAAGTATGATACTATTATGATTGTGTTTTTATGTTTTAATTAGTGTTTTTGCCAAGTAAGCCTTTGGGATTATGTTTGGTGATAGTTGATTTGATCTTGTTGGAAAACAGAAAATTTTGCGTCCAGTAAAATAATTTTCATAAATCACATAAGTGACGAAAATTTCTGAATGTTTTAGACAAGATTGATATACAAATTTTCTACATCGTCCTAATTTTTTAGAATTTTTGGAGTTGCAAAAGTATAGTTATAGTCCAGATTACTACAGACTATTCTGTTTTTGACACATTCTATTTTCGTTGCATTGTGTGCTTATTTTGATGAATCTATGGATTGTATTGGGGGTATAAGCCATGGTAAAGTTGGAATACAGTAGATATAATGCAATAATAAAAATGAATGGGTTTGCAACAGTACTTATAGTAGTGATTTGCTTTATTATACTAACGGATCTCACGATGGCTTTGTTAAGTTTTGTGTGATTGAAGTTTTCAAGTTTTGGGTGAGATCACAATGGATGAAGGAATAAGGAGTGAAAATAGCCTAAGCTTGGGGATGCCCATGTCACGCCAAGTTATTATTCAAGAGAACCAAGCAACTAAGCTTGGGGATGCCCCGGAAGGCATCCCCTCTTTCTTCTAACGACCATCAGTATTTTACTTGGAGTTATATTTTTATTCGTCACACATTATGAGTTTTGCTTGGAGCGTCTTGTATTATATGAGTCTTTGCTTGTTTTGGTTTTTAGTTTGTCACAAGTATCCTTGCTGGACACACCTATTTGAGAGAGCCAAAATTTTGCTATGATTTGTTAGAATTGCTCTTTATGCTTCACTTAAATTTGTTGAGCTATGGAATTACTCTAGTGCTTCACTTATATCTTTTTTAGCATGGTGTGCTCTATTATTTTTGAAGAAATACTCACATGCTTCACTTAGGTTTATTTGAGAGTTAGTAAATTTTTGAAGAAATTCTCTCATGCTTCACTTATATTATTTTGAGAGATGAAAAATTTTATGCTCATGTTCTTCACTTAAATTTATCTGAGCTTGTCAAAAGCAATTGCAAAATATGAAACTAGTCCCAAAGTGATATATATTCAAGAGGGATATAATAAAACTTTCGTGAAGATCATTGGACAAAATAAAATTCATTCTTTGTAATAGTTTTGAGATATGATGATAGTGATATGTGAGTCATGTTGGTGAGTAATTATGCTTTAGTAAGAATATTGGTGTTAAGGTTTGTGATTCCCTATGCAAGCACAAAAGTCAATAGTTATGCAATGAAATTACATCCTACTTGTGATGCATTATTCGGTGTTAGTTATGCTTAATGCTCGCTTATGTGATTTTTCGTTCCTTGGTTGGTTGCTTCTCAATCTTTTTGCTAGCCTCCACTTGTACTAAATAGAAATACTACTTGTGCATCCAAAATATTTAAACCTAGTTTTTCCATATGAGTCCACCATACCTACCTATATGCGGTATTTCCATGTCGTTCTAAGCAAATTAGTATGTGTCATCTCTAAATTTTTAAAATAAATTTCCTTTTTGTGTGCCCATACCGCTCATGAAGCGGCAGGGGGTGGCCAATATTTTCCATGCTAGATGTGTTATTCTCAAGATGAGTGTTTATTCACTTCTCATTGCACAAGAGTACGACGGTAATAGGGATGCCCAATCCCGAAATGAAAAGGAAATTTACTTTATGTTGTCAAATAATAAATTACTTGGAAAGTGTTGGTATAGAAGGCACCGGTGGATACGAATAGCCATGGATTGTGAAAGAATGGTGGAAAAGGAATAAACTTTATTTTCTGTTTGGAAACTGCCTATGATATATCTAGCATGGGAAGTGTTGGGAATTACTCAGTCATTTTCATTAATGGTAAATGTATGCTTCTTAAAAAAATTATCTCTCAATTTAAGCTTTGAGCTTTGGCACCTCTACAAATCCTTTCGCGTAGTGCTCCGCCGTCACGGACAGCAGTGGACCACTTACCACGCGGCCCACCGGTTAGCGAGATAGGAATAATAGACCGAACTAAGAAAGAAACGACACTATTCATTGTAGCAGTGTTTGCTACGATCCGACGGCCAGGATCGTCTCACATGAAGATCCGACAGCCCGGATTCATTTGGACGCTCCATCCGACGGTCCAGATTCAGACGCCCTGAGAAGGCTCCATTTCTTCTTGGATTCTAACAACGGGATTATGTAGATAAGGGGATCGAGAAGAATACACTGCAGTTTTCAGTGCCCTCTCACAAATAGATCGACAGGAGGCAGAGAAACTCAGCACCCCGAGCTCGTTGACTCTAGATAATAAGTTAGGAACAATGGCACGAGCATTTGAAATGTTGATTGTTGAATTTCCGTGGCAGAGTATGGCTGCTTTAGTGAAGAAATTCCTACTAATCACTCTTCAGGGTGCGACAGTACTTCCTTCAGTTTTTTTTGAAAAGTATCAAACTTTATTCCTCATACGATTGCCATATCGTTTACAAGTTGTGGAAGAATAAAGTCAGGCGCATTGGCATCCCAATGTTCAGACAAGCTATAATTAAAATAGTGTCTTGCTAGACTATCTGCTACTAAATTAACTTCCCTGGAGCAATGAATAAAAGAAACACTCGAAAAGTCCAACGCCTGGAGAGAGGCTTCTATGATCACTGGAACATCTGGACCCATATAATTTTTCGGGTTTGAGATTGCCTCTAAAGCAAGCTTGCTATCAGATTCTATGACCACCTGAGAGCATCCAATATTAGCTGCTAGGATCATTCCATTATGCCTTTATTTCCGTTGATTCCGCATTAGATATGTGGGGTAACGTCCAGGTTGCTGCTGCAATAAAGATCTCGTGTTCATCACGCGCCACAGCACCGCAGGCACCTGACAAGTTTTCAGCATGAAATGATGCATCGACGTTGATTTTGACAACCCCACTGTTTCTTCCACACATGATCGATCTTCCGGGTAGGCTGGTTCGGCGTACAACTGTGGATAAAGTTAGTAGCAAGAACATGGATAGACATTGTTGTATGTTCCGGGGACTGGATAGTCTCTCCTTTCACGCCTTGTCGTCTCTGCCACCAAATATACCACATGGCCGCAATGATCAACTCGGCTGCTGGTGGTTCATGGACCATGGAGCGATCTTGGAGAAGAAACTCTAGATTTATTGAGCCTGACCGGTCCTGAGCCACTGCAGACTTGATGGTTTCCGCCAGTTTTAATTCAGTCCAAACATCAACTGCACGTGAGCAGGTAAATATACAGTGTTGTATGTCCTCCAGTCCAACCTTACAATGTGGGCATTGAGGCACTAGGGGAATGTGTCTGTCCGCTAGGACTCCTAGGCATGGTAGGGCGCCCTTGAGCACCTTCCATCCAAAATGCTTAATCTTTCCAGGTATGCGCATATGCCATAGTTCTTTCCAGACCGGGTCTAACTGAGATCTCCCAAGACAGTTAGCTCTAGCAAAGCGGTGACCAAACTGATGGTTGAACTCCACATGATAAGCCGACCTTACTGAAAAGGTACCTGAACATGTAAAATGCCAAGCCACGAAGTCCTCTACAGCCTCAACATGAAGCGGGATTTGCAAAATTTTGTTCACATCAATAGGAGAAAACACATCATGAATAAGCTCATCGTCCCACTTTCCCGTGTGAGGGTCAATAAACTCTTCCACCTTGGATAACATTGTCACTCCTTCGTTGGTAATGACTCTTCTTGTTTCACTAGATGGAATCCAAGGGTCTTCCCAAATTTTGATTTGTGAGCCTGACCCAACTCGCCATATACACCCACTTTTGAAAGTTTGAATACCAGCGACAATACTTTGCCAAGTAAAGGAGGACCCTTTCTTTGGACCTACTGAAAGTATGTCACCCTCGGGATAATACTTGGCTCTTAGAACTCGCGCGCATAAAGATTTAGGATTTTGGAGAAGTCGCCAATACTGCTTTGCTAACATAGCAATGTTAAAGTTGTGAAGGTCCCTAAACTCCATTCCACTGTTCTTCTTTGGAACGCACATTTTCCACCAGGCAAACAAGTGCATCTTTCTTTTCTCTTCTTCATCTCCCCACCAAAAACCTGATATCTCATCGGTAATTGATTTTCAAATTCCTTTAGGCAATTTAAATACTGGCATGGCATAGGACGGAATAGCTTGTGGAACAGATTTCAATAGAATTTCTTTACCTTGTACTGAGAGTATTTTCTCCTTCCATCCTTTTAAGCGTTGACATACCATGTCAATGAGGTGCTGGAAGCAATCACTTCGGTCCACTCCCATAATGGTTGGGAGACCAAGATATTTGTCTGACAGAGCTTCCGTTAAGATGTCCAATATACCACAAACGCTTTCCCGAACCATGACACCAGTGTTAGGGCTGAAATAAATACTAGATTTTGCTGTACTTACACGTTGCCCTTAGCTTGTGCAATAAGTGTCTAGAATCCTCTTCAAGGTAGTTGCATTCTGATCATTCGCTCTCATCAAAATAAGAGAATCATCTGCAAACAACAGGTGAGAAATAGAAGGGGCATCTCTGCACACACTAATACCATCAATTCCACTGATTTCCTCCTCGTGAGCTAGCATACTAGAGAGCCCCTCAGAACATAGTAGGAACAAGTATGGTGACAATGGGTCACCCTGCCTCAGACCTCTAGTTGGAATAAACTCCTCCGTCTCTGTATCATTAAATCTGATCCTGTAACTCACCGAGGAGACATACTCCATAATCAACTGAACCCACTGTGTATGAAATCCCAATTTTAGCATCATGTGTTTTAAGAATCCCTACTCCACTCTGTCATATGCCTTAAGCATATCCAATTTAACAGCACATACACCATTGGATCCGTGAGTCTTATTTTTATTGCATGAAAACACTCGTAAGCTACCAACACATTATCTGTAATTAGTCTACCTAGGACAAAAGCACTCTGCGTTGGGGAAATCACCTCAGGCAGGATCTTCTTGAGTCTATTTGCTAGCATCTTGGAGATAATTTTACAAACCACATTACACAAACTGATGGGTCTATATTGGGTGATTACCTCTGGGCTATCCACCTTAGGGATGAGTACTACATTGGTGGAGTTCCACCCCTCCGGGATTTTCTTGTGGTTAATTGCTTCAAGAACTTATTTTGTTAACTCCTCTCCTACAATGTGCAAAAACCTCTTAAAAAGGATAGCATGGAGTCCATCTTGGCCAGGGGCCTTCATGTCTCCTATTTGAAATAGCGCTTTTTCACTTGCTCTTGCGTATATGGTGCCATCAAGAGCATATTCATATCCCCTGTAACCATTGGCTTGACAGTAGCTATCAAATCTTGATCAATCGCACCTGCATCGGAATTAAAGAGACTCTGGAAATAATCAAAAATGAGGGGTTTGAGGTTATCATTACCCTCCACCCAGCCATTATTATTATCTTTCAATTTCTTAATTAAATTCCAGCGTCGACGAGCCGAAGCGAACTGGCTAAAATATTTCGTCTTTCGGTCTCCCCGGCGTAGCCAATTGACATGTCCTCACTGCGCCCAATAGATCTCCTCTTGTTCCAACAGATTTTCAATCAAGAGTGTGAGGTCTTTTGTTTTATTCTTGATTCAGTTGTATACGCGGACCGCAATAACTCATCCAATTCTTTTTGGGTCGTCCGTAGGCGAGTATGGGGCCCTTTTAACACCTTCCGATCCCAAGCATGCAACTCCTTGTGCTCGTGCTGACGGACAGAGACCTTGTACTGCAGCTTTTTGCCATGCTGTTTTCACTACTTGCTCCACCAACTCTCCTGCCAGCCAACACATCTCAAACTTACGAGCAGTTCTAATCATGGGCGATGCAACCCTTACCATATATTCAGTATCTAGGCATATAGGTCGGTGGTCCGACTACCCCATTTCCAGGTTGCAAAGTCCAAATAACGGGTGCATCTCCATCCAGTCGCCATTTGAAACAGCCCAATCAAGTCGCTCTTTCAGGCCGCCGCGGAACCAAGTGAATTTGTTACTATTATACCCAATATCCTCTAAGGAACAATCTGCCAATGCGTCTTGAAAGGCTTGTAGTCGCGACTGATGACGCGGGGCTCCGCCCTCCTTTTCCAACGAGAGTAGGATCTTGTTAAAATCTCCTATTGCCACCCATGGAAAACTAGATTGAGCATGCAAGTCATGTATTAGTTGGTACGCACGCTCCTTGTTATCCCAACTAGGCTCACTGTAACATCCCAAATTTTCAATTTGGAATTTTATACATTAGGTCATCATTGCATATCATATTTTATTGCATTTTGGCTAGATCCTAGAAATTCTACGCAACTCAAGGACCCGCGGAGAGAGTTGGGAATTTCATTATTTTCATATTTGAGTTTTTCTCAAATTTTGAAAACAGGATCATTTGATTTTAATTATTCTATCTTCAAATAATTCGTTTATAAAAATAAAAGAGAGAGGATAAAATGACTTCCTCAAAATAAAGAAATATCGAAGATGTAATATTAAAATCAAATAAGATTTTATTCGGAGTTTTATCGCTATTTTATTTGAATTAGGAAAAAATATGCGTTTTTCAAAATTGCATTTTAGGCCCAAATAAATGTTCACCTTGTCCGGCTTATTTTTAGAGGACGGGGAAAATTTATTTCGGGATTTTTTGGAGTCCGTTTAGTATTTATTTTCTTTCTTTTTCTGCATGTTGGAATTATTTAAAAAAAAGTCAACCGACTCCAGGCCGTACCCGAGCGAGACTCCGCCCGGGGGGGCTTTATAAGCCGCGCCACCCGAGCCACTGAGGCCCAGTCGCAACCGAAGCCCACCGCCGCCCAAACCCTAACCCTAACCGCGCGCCGCCGACGCCGCTGTCGCGCCTTCCCACCGCAATGCCGCCCGTCGCCGCCGACCACCACCGCTGGACCCGCCGCCGCCCTCGCCGGAGTCGTCGAGGTAGCCGGAGCCGCCGCCGCAGTTTTCGTTAAAAAAACCATCGGTGTTTTAGAACCCTAGATCCTTTTTTTATCCGGTTCGGTTTTTTTCGGTTTAGTTAAATAGCGGACGCCCGTTCATATGTTCGTTTTAACGAACGGTTTTCCTCCGTTAGCCGCAGATAGCGAACGTTTGTTCGTTAGCCTGTTTGTCAGTTTTTCTTTTTCTCGGATTTTCCGCGATTATTTTGATCACGATTTCTGATCCGATTTTCGTCTTAGTATAACTTTTTGCTCGTTTATCGGAATCAGGCGATTCAAGTGCCTAGAGTTTCGTCTGGAAACCCTCTTTCTGTTTAACCAACTTAAACAAGTTTTTGCTACTATAAACTTTGACTTTATTCCAGATTAGTAAACGAAGCTTGTTTCTTTCGCCGTTTGAGTTTGGTTGCTTCGTTTGATTTGATTCTTTTTGCAAACCGAAGTTCTTAAGTTGAACTTTCTAGTTAGATCTCTTATTTGAGTTTTACCCGTGCCCTTGCTTGATTGCTTATTGTATGCTTGTTTGATTGCGATAGAGTACCCGAAGTGCGAAGCGTGCTACATCGACTCTCTAGGTTTCACGGATCATCAGCAAGGCAAGTAACACTTTGATCATACCTCTTTACTACCCAGTTTTATTGCGTTAGATCAATCCTCAAACAATTGTGTGGTTAGGATCTAAATAAATTGTGGGTTGGGAAGTAGATGAGGTAGTACCTATTCACCTGTTTATTTTCAAACCCTAGGAGTTACTTCTACGTTGCTTATACTGCTATGCTATGCTCCTAGATGTGGATTGGGTTTGAGTGTATTCATGACAGATGTGAGATTGATAATTAATGGTTCAACTTAAGGTGGCAACTTTAATACACATCTGGGTGGATTGAGGAACCTGGGGTATCCAGTGATTGCCTGTATTTTTGGAAATCCCGGGGTACCGTGTGATTTTCCTATGGACCGCCACACAGGCTCAAAGGGATCATAAGATTATTCATGCTGGAAACTTCCGTGTGCAGCCACATGCCATTATGGGCTCTGGCATAGTTGAGTAAGTTGTGGGAAACCTTTCCATGATGGGCTAGCAGATGTAGGGGATTGTAGGTGTACCGGCCTATCTATCGGTTAAGGGGACCTCTTCGGAAAGACTGTGTCTCGGTCATCTGTTTCTCAACAATCATGCAGTGCGAGAAATTCAACGGAGGAGATCGAGTCTTGTGGGGAAAAGTGCACAAACCTCTACAGAGTGTACAAACTAATCATGATTAGCCGTGTCCCCGGTTATGGACATCTTGAGTATCTAGTTCTTGGATTATCATGTGGATCTCATCACTCTTAATATAATTTGATTGGGTTTAATGATGATGCTTAATTGGGATTGAGTTGGGTGAACCTTCTCAATGTTTAACAACTACCATGATAGTTAAATAAAATTTATTCCTTTGCAGTAGGGAAAATTTTGCTTTCCGCAAAATCTATTAACCATACAGCCTCCACGAGCCATATATGCATGTAGTGATAGCATTATTCTGTTCATTACTCTCTTGTGTTACACTGCCAGCATATTCCAGGTGCTGACCCGTTTTCGGGATGCAACGTATCATGTTGCAGACTTTTCAGACGACGAGTAAGGAGCCTTAGGTCGTGGTCTTTCACTCAGTGATGTCGTTGGAGTTGATGGACTCACTTTATCTTCCAAGCCTTCCGTTGTTATCATATTTAGATGGCCTTAAGCCATATTTCTTGTAATAAGTTCTCTTTTGAGACCTCCGATGTAATAAGTGTGTGATTGCTACTCTATTATAAATCCTCAAGTACTGTGTGTGTCAGCATTACCGATCCAGGGATGACACTTATGCACAGAGATCAGACTGTTTGAGGTCTGGTCGCTACACTCACCATACACCACAGAGAGTCTCCATTCTCTTCCATCCGGTTCCTCAACCATCACATCGATGACACTAAAGGTAGTAGTCCGGGAGTTGATCCTAACCTCCTTCCAGACTAAGAGCAAACCACCTCTCCTGCCATCCAGACTTTGTGCAACAATTTTGTGATCCATACCCATTTTCCTCATTAATGCTTCCGCCCTATCTTCATCCAAATGCGTCTCGGACAGAAAAGAACACATGGGGGTTGTGCCGCCTCTGGATGTCCAGAAGTGAACGGACTGTCGGGTCGCCCAAGAGGCCCCGACAGTTCCAATATATTAGTTTCATTGCTCCCGGCGACCCTCCCCAGAGGAGGACACCGATGTGCCATTTGTTGCATTAGAGGAATCAGATTTCAACCTCTTGTTGTCATGAATCTTTTGTGGAGTACTCAGAAGGGATTTGTCTATCTGCTTGCCTCCACTATTTTCAAGCAAATTTACTTTGTCTATGACAAAACCAAGAGGGGGAGTTGTAGATGGAGCAATAGAGGAGTTAACCCCCCATGTCCTGATTAATGAGACGCTTTCTTGCTACCGGGACGATGGCGCCCCCTGTCAAAACATTTGCTTGTTCCAAGTCCATATCCACATTCTCTTGAGGGTTAGGGTTGCCCGAGTTTCCCATGTTTCTGCCATGGCCATCTCCTCTAGCAAAGCCAGCGCTACCGCGGGGAGCTATGTAAGTGCATCTAGTGCCCCTAAATGATTTTGGTGTATTGAAGACTTATAGGTTAAGGGACTAATGCGTTTGTGAGTGTACACAGGTCTATAAGTCTATGAGGAGTTTGATATTTACAGAGAAAGTCGACCCCTAAAAATGAAGTTCTTCGACTAAAGACTTTGGATTTCTGAAGACATTCTGAAGACTTTGAAAGTGAAGAAATTGGTGTGACCTTGAAGACTTGGTATTCATTCGAGGAACATGAAGCGTGAAGACTTTTGTTTTCGTAGTTTCATTTTCTCTTTCTTGAGTCATAGGAAACACTGTACTGTTAAAGGGGGTCGAGGAAATACTAAGGAAAAATTTCCATGTGATGCTCAACTCAAATCCTACACCTACCAATCCCTTCGAGTGAAGCCATTGGAAATCTCATGCAGTTCAGTCATATTCTTCAGTGACAGAGACGAAGTTCTTCTGGTCTCTGAGGAATTTGTTCTGACTGAGGAGTTAGGAATTCGCCAGTGCGGATTGCCTACACAGTTGTAACATCTCAAATTTTCAATTTGGAATGTTATACACTAGATCATCAATGCATATCATATTTTCTTACTTTTGGTTTGATCCTAGAAAATTCTACGCAACTCAAGGACCCTCGGAGAGAGTTGGGGATTTCGTTATTTTCATATTTGAGTTTTCTCAAATTTTGAAAATAGGATCATTGATTTTATTTATTTTATCTTCAATTATTTCTATAATAAAAATAAGTGAGAGGGAATAAAATGACTTTCCCAAAATAAACAAATATTGAGGATTTAATACAAAATCAAATAAGATTTATTTTGGAGTTTTTGCTATTTTATTTGAATTTAGGAAAAATTGCACGTTTTTCAAAACTGCATTTTAGGTCCAAGAAAATGTTCATCTTGTTCTAAATATTTTATTTAGACGGTGAAAATTTGTTTTGGCATTTTTAGATTTTATTTATTTTTCTAGAATTTTTCTTTGTTCGGTGGGATTATTTTAAAAAATCTCCGCGCCCGACTGGGCCGAAGGCCCAGCCGAGCCAGGCCGGCCCTCGCCGCCGCCACCTTCCCCGCGCCGCGCCGCACCGACCCAGACTCCTCCGCGCCGCCGCCGCCTTGCCCCCTCGCCCAAGCCGCCCCCCCCTCCTAAATACCGCCGCCACCCTCCCCACCCCGCCACCCGACCCGCCCCGCAGCCCCGCCACCCCACGTCGCCCCGCCGCCGCACCAGAACCCCGCCGGAGCCTCGCCGGAGCCGAGTCGAGGTAGCCGCCCCGCCGTCCTGGTTTTCTAAAGAAACCGATCCAGTTTTTTTAGAAAACCCTAGATTCGTTTTTTTAGAAATAGATCGGTTTTATTTTTTTTCCCGGTTTATTTTTTCTAGCGAGCGTTCGCCCGTTCATTCGTTTTAATGGACGAATTCGCTGTTTAGTTTCAGTTAACGAACGTTCGTTCATTAATCTGTTCGTCAATTTTTCTTTTTTTCGGATTTTTCCGCGGTTATTTCTGATCACGATTTCGGATCCGATTTTCTTTCTAGTATAACTTTTTGCCCGTTTATCGGAATCAGGCGATTCAAGCACCTGGAGTTTCATCTCGAAACCCTCTTTCCGTTTAACCTACTCAAACATGATTTTGTTTCTGTAAAATTTGACTTAGATCCAGATTAGTAAATGAAGTTTGTTTCTTTCGTCGTTTGATTTTTGTTGCTTCGTTCGATTTGATTCTTTTTGCTAACCGGAGTTCTTAAGTTGAACTTTCTGGTTAGATCTCTTATTTGAGTTTTACCCGTGCATTAGATGAGTACTTATTGTATGCTTGTGTAACGCCCTCGATGCGGCTATAGCTCCCACGTGTCGAGGCACGACTTAGAGACATAACCGCATTGAAAGCAATGTCGCAAGTCAGGCAATCATTACAACATCCCATGTAATACATAATAAAAGGGGGAGATAACATAGTTGGCTTACACTCGCCACGTCACATCAGAGTACATAAATAACATCCATCAAACAAACACTCATGGCCCGACTACGGCGCCAAAATGGAAAAGAACCCAACATGCGATAAGGCCCTGAATCGAACCCCAACTAGGCACCACTACTGATCATCGGGAAAGGAAACATAATAACGCTGAGAGTCCTCGTCGAACTCCCACTTGAGCTCGTACTCGTCACCTGGAGCGGAATCACCTGGACCTTCATCTGGAATTATAGTATCTGTGAGCCACAGGGACTCAGCAATCTCGCACCCTCGCGATCAAAACTATTTAAGCTTATAGGAAGGATAAGGCAAGTATGTGGAGCTGCAGCAAGCGACTAGCATATGTGGTGGCTAACTTATCCGCAAAAGAGAGCGAGAAGAGGAGGCAAGGCGCGAGCGAGAAACTAGAGGAACAACCTGCGCAAGCATAACTCCAACTCCGTGTCCACTTCCCGGACTCCGCCGAGAAGAGGCCATCACGGTAACACACACAGTTGGTTCATTTTAAATTAAGTAAGGTTCAGTTATCTACAACCGGACATTAACAAATTCCCATCTGCCCATAACCGCGGGCACGGCTTTCGTAAGTTCAATCCCTGCAGGGGGTCCCAACTTAGCCCATGACAAGCTCTCACGGTCAACGAAGGAATAGACCTCCACCCGAGTCACACCGATCAGACTCGGTAACCCGGTACAACAAGACAATTCGACAGGTTAAAACAAGACCAGCAACACCGCCCGAATGTGCCGACAAATCCCGATAGGAGCTGCACATATCTCTTTCTCAGGGCACACTCAGATGAGACATCCTACGAGTAAAACCAACCCTCAAGTTGCCCCGAGGTGGCCCCGCAGTCTACTCGGTCGGACCAACACTCAGAGGGAGCACTGGCCCGTGGGGGGCTAAAAATAAGATGACCCTTGGGTCTGCAGAACCCAAAGGAAAGAAAAGGGTAGGTGGAAAATGGTAAAACCAAGGTTGGGCATTGCTGGAAAAGCTTTAATCGAGGCGAAATATCAAGGGGTTCCCATTATAACCCAACCGCGTAAGGAACGCAACATCCGGGAACATAACACCGATATGACGGAAACTAGGGCGGCAAGAGTGGAACAAAACACTAGGCGAGAGGCCGAGCCTTCCACCCTTTACCAAGTATATAGATGCATTAAGATAACATAGTAATATAGTGATATCCCAACAAGTAAATAAATGTTCCAACAAGGAACGGCTCCAATCTTCACCTGCAACTAACAACGCTATAAGAAGGGCTGAGCAAAGCGGTAACATAGCCAATCAACGGTTTGCTAGGACAATGGTAGGTTAGAGGTTCAATCATGCAATTGGGAGGCTGACAAGCAATTGGTAGGCATCGTAGCAGTGGCAAAGCAAAAGAGCGAGCAAACTAGCATAGCAAAGATAGTAGTGATTTCGAGGGTATGATCATCTTGCCTGCACAGTTGTCAGAGTTGACTGGATCCTCACAAGCAAACTCAACGGGCTCCTCGGTAGCGAATCGTCTCCCGGCTCTACCCAACAAGACAAACAAGCAACAAGGATACAATCAACCACGTGCAAGACCAAGCAATATGATGAAATGATGATATGCTATGCGGGATGCGATGCGGGATGCAAAATGCAAGATATGACAGGAAATGCATGAACCTGGCCTCGACTTGGAATTCCAAGGGTGCCACTGGATAGAGGGGCTGAAATCGCTTGAAAACGATATAAAGATCATTGGAATCGGAGTCACGGTTTGGAAATGGCAAGCGTTTTACGAAACGAACCGATCTGCGATATACAGCAAGTAGGCTCCTAAATGCAACGAAATGAACATGCTACAGCCACCAAACATGAAAACAAAATACATGGCAGTGATTTACACAAGATGGTTAACAAAACACTAGCACTGAGCCATAGGCAAATTCATCCATTAAGAGGTTCAAAGAAGCATGGCAAAAATGAATGTGCAAAACAGATTCCAGACTTAGTGAAATTAACGCTAGCCTGAAATTTCAGATCACGAAGCCCTCTTCGGAGCAGCAAAACAACATGATAGATGACCTGAACATGACAAGTAAGAACATGGCATGGAGCTACTCAACAAGCTTAACAAAACACCCAAAGTGACCTGGGGCCAAAAGGGTTCAAAAAATACTCTACCGAGCTCACGAACATAGCTCGAACACAGTCAGTTTTCAGACTTAGTGAAAACTGAGACATGCTGAAATATAACCCACGAAGGCATGTAAACGAGCTCGATGCACTCACTACGGTGCAAGTCATGGCAAGGAAAGCATATAACCAGCAAGAAGGCACAATATGCTAGCTACACATGGCAAGAACAAAGGCATAGCATGCATGGATCACTAACGGTAGCATCGGCAAAATCGCAAACAAGTTGACGATCTGCCCAGGTTAACAACGAAGCAAAAGTTGAGCTCGATTGAGTCAACCTAGAGCACTCCATATATGCACGCAAAGACATGGATGGATAGATCATAACATAAATATCAAAACTCCCTTACTGATCTTCCTCAAAAGAGGCACGGATCACTAGGAAACAAGCTGGACATATAGCATCATGAACTAAAATATCCCAGACTTAGTGAAAATCACTGTCCCTGGAATCAGCAATCTCAGGTACCTCCCTTCGCAAGCTTGCACAAGACAACACACACATCCTAAAAATGCATGGGTGGCACCTCTGGAAAGAAGACAAAATGCTTAACAATTCATCCCAAAGGGGCACAGGCATATCATGCACGAATTAAACATGGCAAAAATGACAAAAGTGCATGATGAACTAACGGATCTGCAATTTTACTCACGAAGCCTCCTTCTAACAGCATTTTTGGGCAACAAGATGACCTCAAATGCAAATGATGCAATGGAATGAAATGATGTACATGTCGAGACGAAGATTTTGATATATCATACGCCCAAAACGGAGCTACGGTTGCGGAGATATAAGCAGTCAAAGTTGCATAAAATAATTAGACGGGGGAGGGGAAAGTCAACCCCTAGGGTTTCAAAATTCCAGATCTGAGATCCAGATCGAGGCACGGGAACCGAGGCGGTCGGGGTACTGTAGCTCGCCGGAGTCGGAGCTCGCCGGAGACGCGGGCCGCCGGTCGGGGAGGAGGTTGCCGAGGGCGGCGCCGGCGTGGAGGCGGGCGGCGCGGCGCGGCGCCGGGGACGGCGAGGCGGCGGCGGCCGGCTCGGACGGGGAGGCGTGCGCCGGCGGCGGAGTTGCGGCGCGGCGGCGGCGGCTGCTCCGGCCGCCGGAGCCAGAAGGGGCGGCGGCGCTGGAGGCGGGGAGGCGCGGGGCGCCTGGGCCCGGGAGGCGGCGCGCGGGGGCCGGGCGCGGGCCAGGCGGGCCGGCGGCGATGCGGTCCCGCCCTGGGGACAGGTGGCGGGAGCTGGGTGGCTGGCGGCGGCGGGCGGACGTTGTCCGGTCGGATCCGGACACGTCCGTCGGTGGCGGGGTTGATTTGCTTTTTTTTCCGAGGAGGATGGGGAGGAAGACGAGATCCGGAATGGGGGGTGTATATATAGGCATAAGTGGAGCTAGGAGAGTCCAAATGAGGTGCGGTTTTCGCCCACGCGATCGTGATCGAACGCTCTAGGACATGGAGCAGAGTTTGGTGGGTTTTGGGACAAATTTGGGGGGGTGTTGGGCTGCAACACACACGAGGCCTTTTCGGTCCCTCGGTTAACCGTTGGAGTATCAAACGAAGTCCAAATGATATGAAACTTGACAGGCGGTCTACCGGTAGTAAACCAAGGCCGCATGGCAAGTCTCGGTCAAATCCGGAAATGTTTAATCCCCACACACGAAAGAACGCTATAAAAGGCCACCGGAGGAGAACGAAGCGCCGGAATGCAAAACGGACAACGGGGAAAATGCTCGAATGCATGAGATGAACATGTATGCAAATGCAATGCACGTGATGACATGATAAGAGATGCACGAAAAAGAAAAACAACACACGGAGACAAAGACCCGAACCCGAGAAATAAATATAACTTAATGCCGGAAACGGCAAGAGTTGGATACAAATATGGAAAGTATATCTGGGGCGTTACAACACTCCACCACTACGAAAAGATCTCGTCCCGAGATCTAGGACTGAAAGAACTCCGGGTACTCAGAACGGAGGTGATCCTCGCGTTCCCATGTAGCTTCACGGTCGGAATGGTGAGACCACTTGACTTTGAGAAATTTGATTGACTTGTTGCGAGTCTTGCGTTCAGTCTCTTCAAGAATAGCAACTGGGTGCTCACGATAAGAGAGATCTTCTTGGAGCTCAATGTCCTCGAAGTTGACGGTGCGTTCAGGCGTCTTGAAGCACTTTCGGAGTTGGGAGACATGGAACACATCATGAACATTGGCAAAGTTTGAAGGAAGCTCGAGCTGATAGGCAAGGTCGCCTCTCTTGCTAGCAATCTTGAAAGGTCCCACGTATCTAGGGGCAAGCTTCCCTTTGATACCGAAGCGACGAGTACCTTTCATAGGAGAGACACGGAGGTAAACATGATCTCCGATCTCGAAAGCCAAATCACGGTGCTTACTATCATAGTAGCTCTTCTGGCGGGATTGGGCTGCTTTGAGGTTATCGCGAATGACCTTGCACATTTCTTCTGCCTCTGTGACCAGGTCATTACCCAGCAGCTGACGCTCACCGGTTTCAGACCAGTTGAGAGGGGTACGGCACTTCCTGCCATATAGAATTTCAAAGGGGGCCTTGCCTGAACTTGCTTGAAAACTGTTGTTGTATGAGAATTCAGCATAAGGAAGACAGTCCTCCCACTTCATGCCGAAAGAAATCACACAAGCCCTGAGCATGTCTTCGAGAATCTGGTTGACACGCTCGACTTGACCGCTCGTTTGAGGATGGAAAGCAGTGCTGAAGCGGATGTTGGTGCCCATGGCCTTCTGAAAAGAATCCCAAAACTTGGAGGTAAAGATGCTGCCACGGTCTGAAGATATCACTTGAGGAATACCGTGCAGAGAGACAATGCGAGAGGTATAGAGTTCCGCCAATTGAGCTGCAGTGATCGACTCTTTGATAGGCAGAAAATGAGCCACTTTGGTGAGCTTGTCGATGACAACAAATATAGCATCATTGCCACGCTTGGACTTTGGAAACCCAGTCACGAAGTCCATTTCGATATGGTCAAACTTCCATTCTGGAATGGCAAGAGGTTGGAGGAGACCAGCTGGCCTTTGGTGTTCTGCCTTCACTCTTCTGCAGACATCACATTCATTCACGAATTGAGCGATCTCGCGCTTCATTCGAGTCCACCAATAAGCTTGCTTGAGATCCTGATACATCTTCGTACTACCAGGGTGGATGGAGAGGAGAGAGTTGTGAGCCTCGTTCATGATCACTTTACGAAGTTCACCTTTGGGCACAACAATACGATCCTCGAAGAAGAGAGTGTCCTTGTCATCAAGGCGGTAGCACTTGTACTTGGACTGACTCTTTACAATACCAATCTTCACCTTTTTTACCATAGCATCAAGAAGCTGGGCTTGGCGAATCTGGTCTTCTAAGGTAGGAGAGACTTGAAGGTTGGCGAGGAAACCTTGAGGAACAACTTGAAGATTCAGCTTGCGGAAAGCTTCACAAAGCTCGGGTTGATAGGGCTTGAGAATCAGACTGTTGCAATATGCTTTTCTGCTCAAAGCGTCAGCAATCACATTAGCCTTGCCTGGAGTATACTCAATACTCGGATTGTACTCTTGAATCATTTCGACCCATCGAGTCTGCCTTAGGTTGAGATTAGGCTGGGTGAAGATGTACTTGAGACTATTGTGATTAGTGAAAATGTCCACTTTCCTTCCCAATAGAAGATGTCTCCAAGTCAAAAGAGCATGCACAACTGCCGCCAACTCGAGATCATGAGTGGGGTAGTTCTTCTCATTAGGCTTCAACTGGCGAGAGGTATAAGCAACAACTTTCTTCTCTTGCATCAAAACTGCACCGAGACCTTGGAGAGAGGCATCACAAAAGACCTCGTACGGCTTGGTTTCATCAGGCGGAGTCAAAACTGGAGCAGTGATCAATCTCTCTTTCAAAGTGTTGAAAGCAATATCACACTCCGGAGACCAAACGTACTTGACGTGCTTCTGAAGAAGATTTGAGAGAGGCTTCGCGATCTTAGAAAAGTTTTGAACGAATCTTCTGCAATAGCTTGCGAGACCGAGGAAACTGCGGAGTTGCTTCACGTTCTGAGGAGGTTCCCAATTCACAATTGCGGATACCTTCTCGGGATTCACGGAAATGCCCTTGGCAGAGATGATATGGCCAAGATAAAGAACCTCATCGAGCCAAAATTCACACTTGGAGAACTTGGCGTAGAACTGATGTTCCCTGAGCTTGTCAAGAACCAAACGCAAGTGCTTGGCATGATCTTCCTTGTTCTTCGAGAAAACCAGAATGTCATCGAGATAGACCAAAACGAAGTCATTGGTGTAGGCGTTGAAGATGAAATTCATCATGCGAGAGAACGTCGGAGGAGCGTTGGCGAGGCCAAAAGACATGACGGTGTATTCATATGAACCAAAGCTTGTTCTGAATGCTGTCTTGGGAATATCTTCTTCACGAATGCGAATCTGGTGATAACCCATACGGAGATCAAGCTTGGAGAATACTTGGGCACCCTTGAGTTGTTCGAACAGCTCATTGATGTTGGGAAGTGGGTATTTGTTCTTGATGGTCTTCTTGTTCACTGGACGGTAATCAACACAAAGTCGACTCGATCCATCCTTCTTCTTCACAAAAAGAACACCACAACCCCACGGAGAAGTACTAGGCCAGATGAGACCCAATTTTTCTTGCTCATCGAGTTGTTTCTTCAACTCCTTCAACTCTTCGGGGCCGAGCTTGTAGGGACGTTTGCACACAGGTTCCGTACCGGGCTCAAGTTCAATAACAAATTCAACCAGCCGGTTTGGAGGCATCCCTGGGAGTTCTTCTGGAAAAACTTCTTGATACTCACAAACAACCGGAATCTGCGAAATAGCATCCAATTCACCCTTCTCATTGAGAGAAAACAACCGGATGGTATTATCCCGAGCGGCAAAGACAATTACTTCCTCAGATGAATGAGTCAATTGAATCTGCCTAGCTGCACAATCAAGCTGAGCCTTGTGCTTAGAAAGCCAATCCATTCCGAGAATAAGATCAATATCCGAGTTACCAAGAACCACCGGAGAAGAGAGAAACTTGTAATCGCCCAACGTGATAGAGACATCGGGAGCAACCAAACTAGAAGTCAAAAGCTTGCCGGGAGAAACAACTTGCATGACTTTGGGCATAATCTCGGTATCAACATTGTGCTTCGATGCAAAAGGACATGACAAAAAGGAATGCGATGCACCAGTGTCAAATAGAACTTTTGCAGGAATATCATTAACAGGAAGGTTACCCATGATCACATCTGACGAGTCCTCTGCCTGAGCTGCATTCATCAAATTGACCTTGGCATGCTTGGGGTTATGCTTGACCACAGCTATACTTGCCGATCTCACAGGAGGAGGAGGAGGAAGACGCCTCTGGTTGAAACACTTGTTGGCATAGTGACCCTTCTGTTGGCACTTGTTGCACGTGACCTCTGAAAGCGGACGGTGATACGGAGTACTCGATCTTGGAGCTTGAGACGAAGTCTTGTTCTGAAAGCCTGGGTTGGGTGGGTGGGAAGAACCACTACCACCTTTGCTCTTCTGCTGATACGGCTGACGGAACGAAGGAGGAGGAAGTCAAAACTTCTGCTGCTTGGCCACTTGAGTAGAGGAAGAAGGAGTAACATCTCTGACGCGCTTCCTGGAAGCATCACACCTCAACTGAGCAGCCTCTTGCTTCAGTGCCATGTTGTAGAACTCATCGTATCTCAAAGGCTCAAAGAGAACAAGAGCGAGCTGAATTTCCTCACGAAGACTACCCCTGAACTGATAGATCATGCTCTTCTCATCAGGAACATCCTGCTTGGCAAAACGGGCGAGCTTCTGGAACAACTTGTTGTAGTCATAGACAGACAAAGAGCCTTTCTTCAGATTGCGGAATTCCTGACGCTTACTTTCAACCACACTTTGAGGAATGTGATGAGCGCGGAAATCTTGACGGAAATCATCCCAAGTGATAACACGTCCACCTCTGGAATCCTTGTACTGCTGGAACCACTCTGCAGCCTGATCTTTGAGTTGGAAGGAAGCGAACTTGACAAAGTCCTCAGGCCTGACGTTACTGCACTCGAAATGCTTACACAGATCCACAAGCCAATCGTCAGCATCGGTTGCCTCAACACAATTGCTGAAAGTCTTTGGCCCGTTAGCAAGGAACTGGTTGAGTGTAGCAAAGTGACTCTGATTGCTGCCTTGATTCCCTTGACTGCCTTGATTGTGCTCTTGGATAATTTGCATGATCAGCTGAGTATTTGCATTGGTTGCGGCCATCACAGCTTGCCATGCCTCTGGAGGAGGTGGAGGCGGTGGCGGATCTTGATTCTGGTTCTGACTGGTGCTCTTAGCGGGAGCCATCCTGAAGAGGTTGACCACCGTTAGCACATAGACAGATAAATATTGAAGCTGAATCCAACGGAATGAAAATTGCAACATACAGTCTTCACATCTGAACAAAATGAACGAATGCATTTCTCTTGAAGTGGTCACATATTCCTAAATTGCGAAGCCATGAAGAATCAGGTAGAAGGAGTACAACAACGAGGGATGGAATCAACATATGACGTCGAAGCAAAACGAATGCCACAACTCGAAATAAAACCAAGGGTTGGCTTGCGGAATAAGCCGGAACAAATACATGATAGAAATTTCGTCCGAAGTTTTCGTGGTGGGACCTACACGGGCTCGATCATACAGCACCATCATGTACAAGGCAGTGCACATGACATACGAAGCGTCCCCGAGTCAGCATAGCCAAGGACTCTTTAAGACACAACGAGACCACTGTAAAACCGACCGTGAATAGGCGAACCACTAGACGTCGAACCCCAATTTCATATCATACATCTGTCGGAAAGATATCCTAAGGCTACTTGAATTCCCACCTATGAAATTCCCGAAATTTTCCCGGTTATGCAATCAGGTGTTGGGGATATAGGGGAGCATAATATCTCACTCAAGCTAGCAATCCTACATCCAGCTGTATCCATCCTTCAACACATAACCAAGAAACCTTCGGAAACCCATCTATCTCAACCTTCGAAAAGCATCCCTTATACAAGTTATGGCGATACTCCCGAACTCCCGCCCCAGTACTGGGTGGCGTCGAGGTTATCTCACCAACGAACTGCATAAAGGAGATTTTCGATGTCGCGCACAAATCTCCAGTATACCAGAATTGCAACGATAAAATTGTGACGACAACACCTCGGAGCTCAACTCCCCGGGACACTGCCACAACCCCTAAAGACAGGAGGCACCAAGAACAATGTTCTCGTCACAAAACCATCGGAACAAAACCAAGATACTCGCGTGATCCTAAAAAAAAAATTTAGTGAAATTTGAGAAGAGAAGAGTTAAAACTCTACGTCAGGATGCCTTACCAGAGCGATGAGGAGACTGGGAAGTAAAAAGAATTCCTAAGCTCTCCGATATATAATTCCTAAGGACTCAAAACATTTTTCTAGACACAACTCGGCTTCTAAAAACGATCAAGCAATGGGGGCTCCTAAGGTCGGGGAAGGCTCTGATACCAACTTGTAACGCCCTCGATGCGGCTATAGCTCCCACGTGTCGAGGCACGACTTAGAGACATAACCGCATTGAAAGCAATGTCGCAAGTCAGGCAATCATTACAACATCCCATGTAATACATAATAAAAGGGGGAGATAACATAGTTGGCTTACACTCGCCACGTCACATCAGAGTACATAAATAACATCCATCAAACAAACACTCATGGCCCGACTACGGCGCCAAAATGAAAGAAAACCCAACATGCGACAAGGCCCTGAATCAAACCCCAACTAGGCACCACTACTGATCATCGGGAAAGGAAACATAATAACGCTGAGAGTCCTCGTCGAACTCCCACTTGAGCTCGTACTCGTCACCTGGAGCGGAATCACCTGGACCTGCATCTGGAGTTATAGTATCTGTGAGCCACAGGGACTCAGCAATCTCGTACCCTCGCGATCAAGACTATTTAAGCTTATAGGAAGGATAAGGCAATATGTGGAGCTGCAGCAAGCGACTAGCATATATGTGGTGGCTAACTTATACGCAAAAGAGAGCGAGAAGAGGAGGCAAAGGCGCGAGCGAGAATCTAGAGGAACAACCTGCGCAAGCATAACTCCAACACCGTGTCCACTTCCCGGACTCCGCCGAGAAGAGGCCATCACGGTAACATCAGTTGATTCATTTTAATTAAGTGTCAAGTTATCTACAACCGGACATTAACAAATTCCCATCTGCCCATAACCGCGGGCACGGCTTTCGAAAGTAATCCCTGCAGGGGAGTCCCAACTTAGCCCATGACAAGCTCTCACGGTCAACGAAGGAATAGACCTCCACCCGAGACACACCGATCAGACTCGGTAACCCGGTACAACAAGACAATTCGACAGGTTAAAACAAGACCAGCAACACCGCCCGAATGTGCCGACAAATCCCGATAGGAGCTGCACATATCTCTTTCTCAGGGCACACTCAGATGAGACTCCTACGAGTAAAACCAACCCTCAAGTTGCCCCGAGGTGGCCCCGCAGTCTTCGGTCGGACCAACACTCAGAGGGAGCACTGGCCCGTGGGGGGGCTAAAAATAAGATGACCCTTGGGTCTGCAGAACCCAAGGGAAAGAAAAGGGTAGGTGGCAAATGGTAAAACCAAGGTTGGGCATTGCTGGAAAAGCTTTAATCGAGGCGAAATATCAAGGGGTTCCCATTATAACCCAACCGCGTAAGGAACGCAAAATCCGGGAACATAACACCGATATGACGGAAACTAGGGCGGCAAGAGTGGAACAAAACACTAGGCGAGAGGCCGAGCCTTCCACCCTTTACCAAGTATATAGATGCATTAAGATAACATAGCAATATAATGATATCCCAACAAGTAAATAAATGTTCCAACAAGGAACGGCTCCAATCTTCACCTGCAACTAGCAACGCTATAAGAGGGGCTGAGCAAAGCGGTAACATAGCCAATCAACGGTTTGCTAGGACAATGGTAGGTTAGAGTTCAATCATGCAATTGGGAGGCTGACAAGCAAGTGGTAGGCATCGTAGCAGTGGCAAAGCAAAAGAGCGAGCAAACTAGCATAGCAAAGATAGTAGTGATTTCGAGGGTATGATCATCTTGCCTGCACAGTTGTCAGAGTTGACTGGATCCTCACAAGCAAACTCAACGGGCTCCTCGGTAGCGAACTCGTCTCCCGGCTCTACCCAACAAGACAAACAAGCAACAAGGATACAATCAACCACGTGCAAGACCAAGCAATATGATGAAATGATGATATGCTATGCGGGATGCGATGCGGGATGCAAAATGCAAGATATGACAGGAAATGCATGAACCTGGCCTCAACTTGGAATTCCAAGGGTGCCACTGGATAGAGGGGATGAAATCGCTTGAAAACGATATAAAGATCATTGGAATCGGAGTTACGGTTTGGAAATGGCGAGCGTTTTACGAAACGAACCGATCTGCGATATACAGCAAGTAGGCTCCTAAATGCAACGAAATGAACATGCTACAGCCACCAAACATGAAAACAAAATACATGGCAGTGATGTACACAAGATGGTTAACAAAACACTAGCACTGAGCCATAGGCAAATTCATCCATTAAGAGGTTCAAACAAGCATGGCAAAAATGAATATGCAAAACAGATTCCAGACTTAGTGAAATTAAGCCTGAAATTTCAGATCACGAAGCCCTCTTCGGAGCAGCAAAACAACATGATAGATGACCTGAACATGACAAGTAAGAACATGGCATGGAGCTACTCAACAAGCTTAACAAAACACCCAAAGTGACCTGGGGCCAAAAGGGTTCACAAAATACTCTACCGAGCTCACGAACATAGCTCGAACACAATCAGTTTTCAGACTTAGTGAAAACTGAGACATGCTGAAATTATAACTCACGAAGGCATGTAAACGAGCTCGATGCACTCACTACGGTGCAAGTCATAGCAAGGCAAGCATATAACCAGAAGAAGGCACAATTGCTAGCTACACATGGCAAGAATAGGCATAGCATGCATGGAACACTAACGGTAGCATCGGCAAAATCGCAAACAAGTTGACGATCTGCCCAGGTTAACAACGAAGCAAAAGTTGAGCTCGATTGAGTCAACCTAGAGCACTCCATATATGCAAACAAAGACATGGATGGATAGAGCATAACATAAATATCAAAACTCCCTTACTGATCTTCCTCAAAAGAGGCACGGATCACTAGGAAACAAGCTGGACATATAGCATCATGAACTAAAATATCCCAGACTTAGTGAAAATCACTAAGTCCCTGAAATCAGCAATCTCAGGTACCTCTCTTCGCAAGCTTGCACAAGACAACACACACATCCTAAAAATGCATGGGTGGCACCTCTGGAAAGAAGACAAAATGCTTAACAATTCATCCCAAAGGGGCACAGGCATATCATGCACGAATTAAACATGGCAAAAATGACAAAAGTGCATGATGAACTAACGGATCTGCAATTTAACTCACGAAGCCTCCTTCTAACAGCATTTTGGGCATCAAGATGACCTCAAATGCAAATGATGCAATGGAATGAAATGATGTACATGTCGAGACGAAGATTTTGATATATCATACGCCCAAAACGGAGCTACGGTTGCGGAGATATAAGCAGTCAAAGTTGCATAAAATAATTAGACGGGGGAGGGGAAAGTCAACCCCTAGGGTTTCAAAATTCCAGATCTGAGATCCAGATCGAGGCACGGGAACCGAGGCGGCCGGGGTACTGTAGCTCGCCGGAGTCGGAGCTCGCCGGAGACGCGGGCCGCCGGTCGGGGAGGAGGTTGCCGGGCGGCGCCGGCGTGGAGGCGGGCGGCGCGGCGCGGCGGGGACGGCGAGGCGGCGGCGGCCGGCTCGGACGGGGAGGCGTGCGCCGGCGGCGGAGTTGCGGCGCGGCGCGGCTGCTCCGGCCGCCGGAGCCGGAAGGGGCGGCGGCGCTGGAGGCGGGGAGGCGCGGGGCGCCTGGCCGGGAGGCGGCGCGCGGGGGCCGGGCGGGCCAGGCGGGCCGGCGGCGATGCGGTCCCGCCCTGGGGACAGGTGGCGGGCGCGGGTGGCTGGCGGCGGCGGGCGGACGTTGTCCGGTCGGATCCGGACACGTCCGTCGGTGGCGGGGTTGATCTGTTTTTTTTTAGGAGGAGGACGGGGAGGAAGACGAGATCCGAAATGGGGGGTGTATATATAGGCATAAGTGGAGCTAGGGAGAGTCCAAATGAGGTGCGGTTTTCGCCCACGCGATCGTGATCGAACGCTCTAGGACATGGAGCAGAGTTTGGTGGGTTTTGGGACAAATTTGGGGGGGTGTTGGGCTGCAACACACACGAGGCCTTTTCGGTCCCTCGGTTAACCGTTGGAGTATCAAACGAAGTCCAAATGATATGAAACTTGACAGGCGGTCTACCGGTAGTAAACCAAGGCCGCATGGCAAGTCTCGGTCAAATCCGGAAATGTTTAATCCCCACACACGAAAGAACGCTAGAAAAGGCCACCAGAGGAGAACGAAGCGCCGGAATGCAAAACGGACAACGGGGAAAATGCTCGAATGCATGAGATGAACATGTATGCAAATGCAATGCACGTGATGACATGATAATAGATGCACGAAAAATAAAAACAACACACAGAGACAAAGACCCGAACCCGAGAAATAAGTATAACTTAATGCCGGAAACGGCAAGAGTTGGATACAAATATGGAAAGTATATCTGGGGCATTACAGCTTGTTTGTTTGCGATAGAGTACCTGGAGTGCGTCGCTTGCTACTTTGAATATCTAGGTTTCGCGGATCATCAGCAAGGCAAGTAACACTTTGATCATACCTCTTTACTACCCAGTTTTTATTGCATTAGATCAATCCTCAAACAATTGCATGATTAGGATCTGATTAATATGTGGGTTTTGGGAAGTAGATGAGGTAGTACCTATTACCTGTTTTATTATCAAACCCTTGGGAGTTACTGCTACGTTTGCTTATTATGCCATGCTATACTAGTAGACATGGATTGGGTGAGTGTATCCATGACAGATGTGAGATTGTTAAATTAATGGTTTATTTAAGGTGGCAACTTAAACACACATTTGGGTGGATTGAGGCACCTGGGTATTCCAGCGATTGCCCATTTTTCTTTATGGACCGCCACCCAGGCTCAAAGGGATCATCAGATTATTCATACTAGAAACTTCCGTGTGCAGCCACAAGCTACTATGGCCTCTATCATAGTTGACTAAGTCGTGCGAACTCTTACAGTGGTAGACTAGCAGATGTAGGGGATGTAGGTTGGTATTGTCTACCCGATCGTAAGGTGCTAGTGCTTCTGAAAGACTATGTCTCGGTCATTCGTTTCTCAAACATCATGTTGTGCGAGAATCCCAACGGAGGTGATCGAGTCTTGTGGGGAGAAGTGCGCAAACCTCTGCAGAGTGCGCCGCTTGCTACTTTGAATCTCTAGGTTTCGCGGATCATCAGCAAGGCAAATAACACTTTGATCATACCTCTTTACTACCCAGTTTTTATTGCATTAGATCAATCCTCAAACAATTGCATGATTAGGATCTGATTAATATGTGGGTTTTGGGAAGTAGATGAGGTAGTACCTATTACCTGTTTTATTATCAAACCCTTGGGAGTTACTTCTACGTTTGCTTGTTATGCCATGCTATGCTAGTAGACGTGGATTGGGTGAGTGTATCCATGACAGATGTGAGATTGTTAAATTAATGGTTTATTTAAGGTGGCAACTTAAACACACATCTGGGTGGATTGAGATAGCTGGGTATTCCAGTGATTGCCTGTTTTTCTTTATGGACCGCCACCCAGGCTCAAAGGGATCATGATATTATTCATACTAGAAACTTCTGTGTGCAGCCACAAGATACTATGGGCTCTAGCATAGTTGACTAAGTCGTGCGAACTCTTACAGTGGTAGACTAGCAGATGTAGGGGATGTAGGTTGGTACTGTCTACCCGATCGTAAGGTGCTAGCGCTTCTGAAAGACTATGTCTCGGTCATCCGTTTCTCAAACATCATGTAGTGCGAGAATCCCAACGGAGGAGATCGAGTCTTGTGGGGAAAAGTGTGCAAACCTCTGCAGAGTATATAAACTAATCATGGTTAGCCGTGTCCCCGGTTATGGACGTCTTGAGTATCTAGTACTTGGATTATCATGTGAATCTCATCATGTTACTTTAATTAATATTGTTGGGTTTTAATGATAATGCTTAATTGGGATTGAGAGGATGTCTATCTTATCAATGTTCAACAACCACCATGATAGTTAAATAAAAATGTATTGCTTTGCAGTAGGGAAAAATTGGCTTTATGCAAAAACTGTAACCATAGAGCTTTCCACCAGCCATATATGCATGTAGTATAGCTTTATTCGTTCATTACTCTCTATGTGTTACATTGCCAGCATATTCCATGTGTTGACCCATTTTCGGGCTGCAACGTTCATGTTGCAGACTTTTCAGATGACGAGTAAGGTGCTTTTAGGTCATGGTTCTATACTCAGTGATGCCGTTGGAGTTGATGGACTCACTTATCTTCCAAGCCTTCCGTTGTTATCGTTATTAGATGGCCTTAAGCCATATTTATTGTAATAAGTTCTCTTTTGAGACATTCGATGTAATAAGTGTGTGATTGCTACTCTGTTATAAATCCTTCAAGTACTGTGCGTGTCAGCATTACTGATCCAGGGATGACACTAAAGCACAGAGATTAGACTGTTTGAGGTATGGTCGCTACAAGATGGTATCAGAGCACACGCTGACTGTAGGACACGACCACTAAGCTAAAGCCCTAGATCACTACACACTCTTCTCATTTCTGACTCCTCATCTTTTCTACTCTTTTAGGATGGCGGATGCAAGGAACAAGTTCACGCAACCGTATGAAGATACACCCTTTGGACGTCACTTGAAGGAAGTCACTAGATACCTGAACATCGGAGTACCAAGCTTCACCGGAACCTACAACGCCACTTTACCTGAAGAGGAGCGCTGGATGATTCAAGTTCAAGTTCTAGGAAGGACGTTCATGCCCGTCACTGCGCCCATAGAGTTTTCCTTTGATGCACCAACCTGGAGTCTAGGAAAGAGCATGGCAGCCCACATCACTATGGGACGCATTGGAGAAATCTACCACAAGGATCTCAAGGATACTATCTACCAGATTTGTGGGCGCCGAGAAGAGCAATGGGAGATGATCAGCACCAGGAAGGATAGATCAATTGCTGCTTTCATCCAGGAGTTAAACCAGCACATTCGACGCCAGGAGAACCAGATGTGTGCAGGCATGATAGACCTGAAGAAGGCCATGACCAAGATCACGGAGCTGGAAGAAGAACTCAAGTCTACACGCGATGGATATGAGGAGGAAATAGCAACACTCGTGGAGAAGAATGATGATCTGAAGAAGCTAAAAGTATTCATGGGATTTCCCGTGACTTGAGGAGAAGACGAAGATTGCACTTGTCCAGAGAACTACATCATCATCGACGACACCGACTCGGACCCAGACGATAGCGATGATGACTATGTTGATGAAGCTGGAGCAGATATCATGGAGTCTTCATCGGAGCGGTTTTTCTAGTCGACCACCATAACAGTAGTAGTATTTCCCCATGTATCTAGTATAGCCCCAGCACTTTTGTAACGATAGATAGACCATTGTATGCCTTGTTTGATTTGAATGAAGTGATTTTGTTTGCATTCGTCTCATGTGCATTTGGATAGTGTTTTCTCTCTAGACCTCATTCTATTCTACATTCTCATCTTTTCTAAACCCTCAGATGCCTCCGAGACGTGACAATGGATTTGCTTTCCCACCGGAGCTCACTCAGTTAATCCAGCAGCAGAATGCCTTGATGCAGTTGCTAGTCCAGAATCAGAATCAGGGGAACAACAACAACAACAACCCACCACCGCCACCACCTGTTGATCACTTAACCCGTTTTCTTAGGTTGAATCTGTTGGATTTCAGGTTCCGGCAGACCCTTGAGGTTCGAACACTAGGGTGCGCGCGGAGATTTCGCCTCCTACCTTCCTGCACCCCTCCGCCACGCTAGGATCAAGGCTATGAAAAGAACAGCACAAGGGACACAGGGTTTATACTGGTTCGGGCCGCCGTTGTGGTGTAATACCATACTCCAGTGTGTGGTGTGGTGGATTGCCTCTTGGGTTGATGATGATGGACAGTACAAGGAAGAACAGCCTCGCGAGGGTCTGTTCTTGGCTGGGGCGATGAACTGCTGGGAGGAGTTCAGCCACCTTTCTCTATCTCACTCTCTCTCTCTCTCTACCACCTCTCTACTTGTCGAGCCCTTGGAGGGAACTGAGCCGAACCGACCCCTTGCTACGTGGGTGGCCGGTCCTATTTATAGTGGCCTTGGTCCTCTCCCTAAATATTGAGCGGGAAGGGAGCCAACAATGGCGGGCTAATTTGAAGGGGGACAGCAAGTATCAACTATCCTGACAAAAGTAGTCTTCGCCTGCGCAAAGCTCTGGTGATGACGTCGTCTTGGGCTCCACGGTGACCTCCGTCTCGTAGTCCTCCTGGCCTTGGTCTCGTTGCACCGAAATGGCAACCTTTGCCTGATGCCTCGGTACTCCGCGGCTGCGCTTGCCCCCTTTGCACCAAAGAGGAAAGGAGGACGCTGCGCGGGCTGGCACCCGCCTGGCACCCTGAGTCGTCATGGCTTGCGTCACGGGCACCTCACGAGGTACCCCACCTTGATCTCTCCGCCTCCTCGTGAGCCAGCCTGACGAGGCCGCGTCTGAGGAAGCTCTGTGCCGTCCGCCCCGCGAGGCTTGGCCCCTCGCGAGGGTCTTGAGTTTGTGTTGGTGAAGATGGGCCGTGCTGGGCCCCCCTTTGAGCCACGCTGCAGGCCGCAGGCAGGCAAGTCTGGGGACCCTCGTTCCCAGAACGCCGATAGTAGCCCCCGGGCCCAAGGCGCGCCCGGACTTGGCCGTGCAGGGAGGGGAAGGGTAAGAGCGAAGCGCCGCGGGCCCTAACAGCCTGCGGCCTTGGGCGCCGCGTGGCGGTTGATAGGACGTGGGCGGCACTGTTCCCCCACTCCCTCCTTATCTTGCGCCTTGCTAGGCGGACCCGTAGTCGTACGCAGCCATTCCACTTTCATCGCTCGAGCGCTTCCTGTCCTTCCTCCGCTCGAACCCTGGTTTCTATTTTCAATTCAATCTCGAGTCCTTCTCCCCCCCCTTTCCTATCGCCATGGCCCCGATGAAGAAGGGAAGAGGGAAGAATCCCGTGTCTCAGCCTCGCCCGCCGCCGTTGGCGGCCCCCGCCGAGGGTTTGGGTAAGGTCATCTTGGCTCTGGCCACCATCTTCAATGAATGCGGGAGAACGATGGCCTGGCCCGCGTCCCACTTCTCCATCGGCAGGATAGTTACCGAGGTCCCATATTTCGCCGACGCCCTGTGGGCAGGTCTGGTTCCCCCTTTTCTGATTTCTTCAATGCCGTGATCTCCCACTATCAGATCCACATGCTGCATCTGAGTCCTGAATCCATCACCCTCCTTTCGGTCTTCGCCTTTGTCTGCGAAGCTATGGTGGGTATCCCTCCTTCGGTTGCCTTGCTGCGCCACTTCTTCTCGTTGCATCTTGTCGACCCTACCCAATGCTGGGCGTGCGTAAGCTTCATTGCCGCGCCAGAGACTGCCGCCTCTGGGATTGACTTCAAGCTCCCCCTGCCCGTGGTTGGGTTCCACGAGCGGTGGCTGTATGTGGATGCAGGGGTGCCCAGCCCCCTGCTAACGGAGCCGACCTCGCCTGCTGCCCCCAATTCGGGCTGGGGCCAGGTGGCGCTTGAGAGCCCCTGGCTCGTCTTCGTCTGGCGCCGCTTCGCACTCTTAAGGTCGCTTGGCGTGACAGCGCCCAAGGTGGTGAAGGAGTTCCTGCTATGCCGTGTTGCTCCTCTTCAACGCCACTCTCGCCGGATGTGGGCCTTCCGTGGGCGCGAGGATAGTATGAGGCTCCAGGAAGAGGATCTGGCTCCTGAGGTGCTGAAGACGGTGCTCTTGACCCTAGCTGGGGACCCCAATACCGGCAGCGTCCGGCAGGGAGGGCCTTGCTGTACCTCTGCCAGAGCAGGGTCGACTTTGTGAAGCAGATGCCTGCCTTTGATGAGTGGGGGCTGCGCCCCGCCGGCCTTCAGGGGTCTCGCGAGAATCCGGTGGTGGTGACTGCCCTTCCAGTCGGCCAAGGCGGCTCGTCCTCGAGCGGCGGAGCAGGGAGGTATGAGGCGCCAGAGGCCGAGGGGGCTCCCGGTGTGGTGACGGCACCGGGCGAGGCTCATGAGGAAGCAGTTATCGGGGCCCGTACCGCTGAGGCTAAGGGTGACAAATAGCTGCCCTATGCGCCTGCGACTGGGGCCCCTGAGGCTCCATCTGCTTCTCTTGGGGAGGCGATTGGCGGCGCACATCAGGCAGGCGCCCCTGACGCTGATCGTCTTGACGCTCCATCTTCGTCGCAGGTCGATCCTTGCGCCCGACTCTTAGGCCGCTTCCGCGTGGACTTTGGGGCTCTTCGGAAGAGAAGGGAGGCCCTGGGCGACGGTTATCCTTGTCGCCTGCTGAAGCGCAGAAAGTACTTCGCCACTGATGAGTAAGCCTTCTCCTTTCCCTGCTCCTGATCCTCCCGTTGCTCTTATTGACCCTTGCTCCACAGGCCCCTTCCAACCGAGCTTGCTGAGATGGCTGAGGAGCCATCCCCTTTGGCTTTGCCCCCTCCACCGTCCTCGAGCGCCCCAAGCAGCGGAGCCCTTGTGGCGAGGGCGATCGAAGAGGCGAACCATCCCGAGGCGTACCGTGGCCCCGCGCACCTCGCAATCCTCCTTCGCGAGCCTTCTCGTGGCATAGCCAACCTGCCATGGGCTTCTCGCCTGGTCGTGGACTGCGATTGGCTGAGGCGCTTCCTGCGCTCTTCTCCTGAGGTCGGGCTAGCCCCAGGCCGGGCTTCTGACGCGGCGTGCCCGGCCGTCATGGGGGTGCCAGCCCCCAGCCCGGAGGGGGAGCGCTGACCTGCAGCCCCCGGCGCCTGCTTGGGGCAGATGATGGTGTGGAAGACGTGCTTGAACGCGCTCGGGAGCGTCGCGCTCTCTGCCAAGGATTCCTTCGAAGGGTGAGCGACGCAGTGAGCCTGCTTGGTGAGGAGCTTGCTGATGAAGATGCGCGCCTTGAGGCCAAGGGCCTATGCCTGGCTGCAGAGAGGCACGAGCTGGAGGGCGCCATCGCCCTTGCGCGCCGTCGGCGCGACCTTGATGAAGAAGAGGCCAAGGCGTCGTTGGTGGCCTCTCGGGAGGCCCGGTCTCGGGCTGCTGAGGAAGCTCGGGAGGCTGACCGGCGGCGAACGGCTGCAGAGGAGCGGGCTCGGGAGCTCCTGGCCTGGTGCCACTCGCTGGAGGAGCAGGTGGAGCTGCGCGAGGCAGCTCTCGTGTCGATGAGGGTGGCCTCCGGCGACTCGGCGGAGCTCCAGAAGCGCGAGGAGGCGCTGACGCTGGAAGCCGCCGAACGTACCCACGAGTACGAGCGTCTGGAGACGAGGGGGCGCTTGGTGACGCAGGCGGAGGACGACGTCGCCGCCAGGAAGCCCGTGTCCTGGAGGAGGTCGGACGTCGGGTGGCGATGGCGCATTTGAACCTCGAGCACGAGTTCAAGGAGAAGCTGGGGTTGATCCGGGCCGAAGCCGAAGGCAGGACTGCTGCCCTGAGGGCCAAGCTGGAAGAGGTGACGCGGCGGGCCGATGCTTCCCGGGCCGCCCTTGAGGTGGCGCAAGGTGGGCTAACCACCTCCCAGGCTGAGGTGCTCCTTCTTCACCAGCGGGTGGAGGAGGCCGAGGCCGTCGCGCGCCAGAACGCGGACGAGATACGTCAGCGGCGTCTCCTGGAGCATGAGCACGGCCCCATGCTGACCACGCTCCGGGAGAGGGCCAACGCGGCCTTGGGAAACATCTGCGAGGAGATCGTCGACGAGCCGCACGCGGTTAACTACGCGGGCAATCTTCAATTCTTTATTGACGTGGTGACGCAGCTGGAGGCGCGGTCGATCAGGGCTGACAGGTTGGTGGAGGAGAGGAGCCGCGCCCTACTCAGGCGCGCCTTTTCTCGTGTCTTCAGCCATCTCTGGAGCATGGATCCCCACTTCGATTTTGACGCCGCCATCGCCCCAGTCCCCCAAGCCGTCCGAGGTGAGCTGGCGCACTGGGTGGAAGACCATGTGGAGGCTCTTATCAGGGCCTTCGCCCCGGATAACGACGACGACATCGTGGCGGCCGATGAGGGCAGCGTGACGGGCGGCCCTGACGCCGTCGGTGGCAACGCGGGCAGCGGTGGCGAGTTCAGCGACGCCAGCAATGGCCCCGATGGCGCTCCTGAGGACGCATTGGGAGATTCATCCGACTGATTGTGCATCGTTCCTGCTTACCCTGTATGAATAGAACTCAGGTTTTGGCCTGATAGCTGTGAGAGCATTTTGGAGGGGGAGCCCCTCATGTAAAACTTGTGTTTATCATATCAGTAGGAGCTACATTGCCCAGGCGCCCGCGCCAAGTGGTTGGCTTAAGCGACGTGCTGGTCGGCTAATTTACCTTTGTCCCGTGCTGGCCCTGGGGCAGCCCGCAGGAGGCTGTGGAGCCCGGAGTGTTTCCTGATTGAATCCGTTGGACCTGCAGTAAGACGCCCTCCTGAGAGAACGCGGCGGCGGCAGTCTGGGCTGCGCGCAAGCTAGGCCTGACCCGGCTCGCGAGGGGCTCACGAGGGGAGGCAGCTGAGGCGAAGCGGTAACCGAAACGCGAGAAATTGCTCGAACAAGACTAATCACCCCTTCCCTGAACACACGCAAATCTCAAATTCGAAACCAACTTGAATCCAGGCGGGGAAAGCGGCAACCAAAGGGAAGAGCAACAAAAGCAAACAAAAGGCCGCGTCCGGCACCTAGTCTAGTCTTGGACGTCTTCTCACCAGCGCGGAGCTAAGTGCTGCCACTAGGCGTGGGAGGGAGCCCCAGGGCTTGAGGCCGGCACCCCTAAGACTCCGGGGCGTGTACAGCCCCACTCATTATTACGTGAGAGTATCACGGGGCGGCGAGCTTCACAGGCACTAGGCCTTCTTCACAGGTACTGGCCTTGCTTCATATCGCCAGATGAGGGGCCCGCCTTGCGCCACACTCTAGTGCCATCAGCAACGACCGGAAACCAGGACGCCGCCCGATGGGGTAGAGCGGTCGCCAGCGGTTCCCCCGACGACCACGGGTCCTCCGCCGGGGGCAGGCCCTGGGGCACCTCCCCAGCGGAGGGCCTACCTCCTGAGAACGCCTTGCTCCGAATGCCGCGGTGGCGATGTCGGATCCCTGCCTCTCTCCTGCAGCCCCCTGCGCCCTCCTCCCGAGGGGTAGGAGACTGTGGGAGTGGGGCAGCTGCTCGCTGCGGTGACCTGCACCTCCTGCGATCCATGGTTAGCGTATACCTGCTCCTGAAGAATTAGCGGTACCCGATAATCGCTGCCTCCAGCGTGGCCAGTGGGACCGTCCCGGGGCTCCTGGAAAGGCTCAGTTTCTAGTGCCTCGTCCCCCCAGCTTGGGCTGAGGAGCGAGCCTTGTCCGTTCTCGTGAGGGTGTCCTTGGTCCATCATGAGGGGCACGTATTCCTCCGGCGCCGTCATCCCGAATGCCACGCCGTAATGCCTCGCATGCCATGCGGTCCTGCCTGACGCGCCCACCGTGGGGTGGCAGCGCGGCCGCCCACTGGGGCCACAGGTCACGTTGAGTCCTTCTTCTTCGCGGACCAGGGGCGGGGGCAGCGCCGCCGCCGGCCCGGTGCTGACAGCTTCGCCGGTGTCGGGGTAGCCTTGGAGCCCGCGGGCGCGCGCGGGGCCCCCTTGCGGGTCGCCCTGGGCTTGAGATGGGGGCTGGGTGGAGAAGGGGTGAGCCCCCGAGGCAGCGCAGCCCAGGAGCTCTGCCACTCGCTCCAGCAGCACGTCGCGGCCGCCCTCCAGCAGTCTGCACTGCAGCAGCTCTCGGGCCACCGTGAGTGCGGCTCTCGAGTTCGCCTGCTCCCGGCGGGTGTACGGTGTCGTGGTCGCGGCGTGATTGGAGGCCCTTGCTGCCGACCGCGCCTGCCGCGGTGTAAGAGTTGTCGAAGCCTGTCCGCGTCGCCCGTGGCCCGCAGCGCCCTGTGGACCGCGAGCTGTCTGGGGCACGGGGTCGCCCGAGGAGAGCGGTTCTGCGCGGGCGGGCCACGCAGCCCATGGGTCTAGGTTGCCCTCCTGGTCGCCGAGCATGGTGATGACGACGCGACTGGGCACGGAGCGGTGGGAGACGAATTCCGGCGCACCCCTACCTGGCGCGCCGAATGTCAGATTTCGGGTTCCGGCAGACCCTTGAGGTTCGAACACTGGGGTGCGTGCGGAGATTTCGCCTCCTACCTTCCTGCACCCCTCCGCCACGCTAGGATCAAGGCTATGAAAAGAACAGCACAAGGGACACAGGGTTTATACTGGTTCGGGCCGCCGTTGTGGTGTAATACCATACTCCAGTGTGTGGTGTGGTGGATTGCCTCTTGGGCTGATGATGATGGACAGTACAAGGAAGAACAGCCTCGCGAGGGTCTGTTCTTGGCTGGGGCGATGAACTGCTGGGAGGAGTTCAGCCACCTTTCTCTATCTCACTCTCTCTCTCTCTACCACCTCTCTACTTGTCGAGCCCTTGGAGGGAACTGAGCCGAACCGACCCCTTGCTACGTGGGTGGCCGGTCCTATTTATAGTGGCCTTGGTCCTCTCCCTAAATATTGAGCGGGAAGGGAGCCAACAATGGCGGGCTAATTTGAAGGGGACAGCAAGTATCAACTATCCTGACAAAAGTAGTCTTCGCCTGCGCAAAGCTCTGGTGATGACGCCGTCTTGGGCTCCACGGTGACCTCCGTCTCGTAGTCCTCCTGGCCTTGGTCTCGTTGCACCGAAATGGCAACCTTTGCCTGATGCCTCGGTACTCCGCGGCTGCGCTTGCCCCCTTTGCACCAAAGAGGAAAGGAGGACGCTGCGCGGGCTGGCACCCGCCTGGCACCCTGAGTCGTCATGGCTTGCGTCACGGGCACCTCGCGAGGTACCCCGCCTTGATCTCTCCGCCTCCTCATGAGCCAGCCTGACGAGGCCGCGCCTGAGGAAGCTCTGTGCCGTCCGCCCCGCGAGGCTTGGCCCCTCGTGAGGGTCTTGAGTTTGTGTTGGTGAAGATGGGCCGTGCTGGGCCCCCCTTTGAGCCACGCCGCAGGCCACAAGCAGGCAAGTCTGGGGACCCCCGTTCCCAGAACACCGACAGAATCCACCGGTGTTCTCCAGTAGCACCGAGCCGATTGTTGCAGATGATTGGCTCTGCAAGACAGCAAGGGAGTTGACCACGGCAAGATGCACAGATGCGGAAAGGGTGTGTTTTTCCACACATCAGCTTGAAGGACCCGCAGCATCATGGTGGGAGAATTTCATAGCCACTTATCCTATCGACACTGTCACATGGGATCAGTTTCAGCAGGCTTTCCGTACTGCCCATGTTTCAGCGGGAGCTATGGCTATGAAGAAGCGTGAGTTTCGCAACTTGCGCCAAGGAGGACGGACAGTTGGCCAGTATGTGGATGACTTTAGTAAGCTAGCACGTTATGCCCCAGATGACATTGCTACGGATGCAGCTAAGCAGGAGAAGTTTCTGGAAGGACTGAATGATGAGCTGAGCATGCAGTTGATGGTAGCAAGCTTCAACAACTACCAGGAGTTGGTAGATCGTGCTCTTATGATTGAAGGGAAGCAGCAGCAGATTGAAAACCGCAAGAGGAAGTATGGACAAGGGAAGTACAATTCTGGAGCTCAGTAGAAGCCACGTTTTACCCCTAAACCGAGAGGACATTTTCAGCATACCCATGGAGGAGGTAGCTCGCACAATCATAATGGCCCCAAGAATGGTAATGGGAATGGAGGAGGCAACGGCCAGAACCGTACCAACCCATCAACACCAGCCAAGAGAGACCTGGGCCAAGTCACTTGCTATAAGTGCCAGAAGACTGGACATTACGCCAATGAATGTCCTGAAGCCCAGAATGGAAATGGCAATGTAAGCTCTTGGAAGAAGCCGAACCCTTTCAATAGGTGACAGGTGAACCACGTTAACGTGGAGGAGGTTGAAGCTTAGCCAGATGTAGTAATAGGTAAGTTTTTGGTTAAGTCATTTACTGCACTCGTTCTTTTTTATACTGGTGCATCGCATTCATACATCTCAAGGGGATTTGTGGATAAGTATAAACTGCCAATCCAAGCCCTTAGGTCACCCATGTTAGTAACCTCGCCTGGAGCAGAGTATATGGCTAGTCTATGGTGTGATCGATTACCATTAAGGATTGGTAACTATGTATTTCCCTCGGACCTAATAGTATTGGAATCTCAAGGATTGGATGTGATATTAGGCATGGATTGGTTATCAAAGTATGGAGGGAACATTTAATGTGCCAATAAGTCAATTTTTCTTACGACGCTGGAAGGAAGAAGGATCAAGTATGTATCCCGGCATATGCCGAAGAGGACTCAAGTAAATTCCTTATCAGGAGTTGTGCAGGAGGAAGTACCAGTGGTGAAGGATTTCCCTGACGTATTTCCAAAGGAGTTGCCAGGCATGCCACCGGATAGAGATATTGAGTTTTGATTGAGCTTTTGCCAGGCACAGGGCCAATATCTAAGAGACCATACAGGATGCCCGCAAAAGATTTGGAGGAGATTAAGAAGCAGATTAAAGAGTTACTGGATAAAGGTTATATTCGCCCAAGTTCTTCTCCTTGGGGATCGCCAGTACTTCTAGTGGAAAAGAAGGATGGATCGTTAAGGATGGTTGTTGATTATCGAGGATTGAATGAAGTAACAATCAAGAACAAGTACCCACTGTCGATGATCAATGATTTGTTTGATCGATTGCAAGGAGCTAAGGTATTTTCCAAGATCAATCTACGATCAGGATACCATCAGTTGAAGATTCGAGATCAGGATATACCTAAGACGGCTTTTACCACCAGGTATGGGCTGTACAAGTGTACCGTTATGTCATTTGGTCTGACTAACGCACCTGCATATTTCATGAACATGATGAACAAGGTGTTTATGGAGTTTTTGGATAAGTTCGTCGTGGTGTTCATTGATGATATTTTGGTCTACTCAAAGAATGAAGAGGAGCATAAGGAGCATTTGCGTTTGGTACTTGAGAAGCTCAGAGAACATCAGTTATATGCCAAGTTCAGCAAATGTGAGTTTTGGTTGAAGGAAGTTGGATTCCTCGGACACGTTATATCCGGAGAAGGTATAGCAGTAGATCCCACCAAGGTTGTCACTGTGACAAATTGGGAAGCACCAACAACAGTTGGAGAGATCCAGAGTTTTCTTGGACTTGCAGGATACTACCGGAGATTCATTGAGAATTTCTCAAAAATTGCGAAGCCTATGACGGAGTTGTTGAAGAAGGATACCAAGTTCAAATGGACTGAGGAATGTGAGGCCAGTTTCTAGGAGTTGAAGAAACGTTTGGTTACATCACCAGTGTTGATTCTGCCAGATCAGAGCAAGGATTATGAGGTGTATTGTGACGCTTCACGTCGAGGACTTGGAGCAGTGCTTATGCAGGAGGGAAGAGTTGTTTCGTATGCTTCACGACAGCTGAAACCTCATGAGTTGAATTATGCCATGCATGATTTGGAGTTAGCAGCCGTAGTGCATGCATTGAAGACTTGGAGACATTTTCTCATTGGAAACCATTGTGAAGTGTACACGGATCACAAGAGTTTGAAGTATATTTTCACGCAAAAGGAGCTAAATCTCAGGCAAAGGAGATGGTTGGAGCTCATCAAGGATTATGATATGAGATTGCATTATCATCTCGGAAAGGCTAACGTAGTAGCCGATGCGCTGAGCCGTAAGAGCCATGCCCACATAGGGGAGATTTACCGAAGGAGTTAGCTGAGGACCTTCGTGAGCTATGTTTGGAGATAGTTCCGAGAGGCTATGTAGCAGCATTGGAGATAAAGTTTACTTTGATGGATAAGATCAGAGAAGCTCAGAAGACTGACAAGGAGGTTGCCTCTATAAAGGAGAAGATGAGCAAAGGAAAAGTTAAAGGATTTAGTGAGGATGAGCACGATACCCTATGGTTTAAAGACCGTGTTTATGTGCCTAACGACCCGGAGATTAGGAAGTTGATTTTGCAGGAGGCCCATGATTCACCATATTCGATTGACCCAGGAAATACCAAGATGTATTTGGATTTGAAGGATACTTTCTGGTGGACCGGAATGAAGAAGGATATTGCGGAGTATGTAGCAGTTTGTGATGTATGTCAGAGAGTAAAGGCAGAGCATCAGAAGCCAGCAGGATTGTTACAGCCATTGCCAATACCCGAATGGAAGTGGGATAAGCTAGGCATGGATTTTATTACGGGATTGCCCAGAACTTGTTCAGGCTATGACTCGATTTGGGTTGTAGTCGATCGTTTGACGAAGGTAGCTCATTTCATCCCAGTAAAGACTACTTACACCAGTGCTAAATTGGCAAAGATATACATGGCCAGGATCGTATGTCTGCATGGAGTTCCGAGGAGCATTGTATCAGATAGAGGAACCCAGTTTACCTTCTGGAATCAGTTGCACGAAACTTTGGGTACCAGGCTAGAGTTTAGTACAGCTTTTCATCCACAGACAGATGGACAGACCGAGAGAGTCAATCAGATTTTGGAGGATATGCTGAGAGCTTGTGCGCTAGATTATGGATCTAGTTGGGACAACAATTTGCCATATCCAGAGTTCTCTTACAACAACAGTTATCAATCCAGTTTGAAGATGGCCCCTTTCGAAGACTTGTACGGAAGGAGGTGCAGGACCCCATTGTCGTGGGATGAAGTTGGAGACCGCCAGTTGTTTGGATCGGATTTGATTAAGGAGTCTGAACAGAAGGTGAAATTGATTCGCGATAGGCTCAAGGTAGCCCAGTCCAGGCAGAAGAGCTATGCAGATTCTAAACGCAAGGAGACAGTTTACGAAGTCGGAGACCGAGTTTATCTTCGAGTATCTCCACTTCGAGGAGTTAAGCGCTTTGGAGTTAAGGGAAAGTTAGTGCCACGTTTTGTAGGACCATACAAGGTTTTGGAGCGTATGAGAGAAGTAGCCTACAAGTTGGAATCGCCCGAAGGATTGTCAGGAGTTCACGATGTATTCCATGTTTCCCAGTTGAAGAAGTGCCACGCTGAGATGGCTGATAAACCGCTGAGGGATACAGTGCCGCTGGAAGCGATTCAGTTGGACAGTGATTTGACCTATGAGGAGAAACCAGTCAAGATTCTTGAGTATGCCAGCCGAGTCACCCGCAGCAAGGTTATCAAGTTTTGCAAAGTTCAATGGAGCCACCACACCGAGTATGAAGCCACCTGGGAGCGAGAGGAAGATCTGCTGAAGGACCACCCTCACCTATTTTCTAGCCAACCCGAATCTCGAGGGCGAGATTCATCTTAAGGGGGGTAGGTTTGTAACATCCCAAATTTTCAATTTGGAATGTTATACACTAGATCATCAATGCATATCATATTTTCTTGCTTTTGGTTTGATCCTAGAAAATTTTACGTAACTCAAGGACCCATGGAGAGAGTTGGGGATTTCGTTATTCTCATATTTGAGTTTTCTCAAATTTTGAAAATAGGATCATTGATTTTATTTATTTTATCCTCAATTATTTCTATAATAAAAACAAGTGAGAGGGAATAAAATGACTTTCCCAAAATAAAGAAATATTGAGGATTTAATAAAAAAATCAAATAAGATTTATTTTGGAGTTTTTGCTATTTTATTTGAATTTAGGAAAAATTGCACGTTTTTCAAAACTACATTTTAGGGCCAAGAAAATGTTCATCCTGTTCTAAATATTTTATTTAGATGGTGAATTTTTTTTTGGAATTTTTAGATTTTTATTTATTTTTCTAGGATTTTTCTTAGTTCGGCGGGATTATTTAAAAAAATCTCCGCGCCCGACTTGGCCGAAGGCCCAGCCGAGCCAGGCCAGCCCTCGCCGCCGCTGCCTTCCCCGCGCCGCGCCGCCGCCGACCCGGACTCCAAGTCCGAGCCGAACTCCTCCACGCCGCCGCCACCTTGCCCCCTCCCCCAAGCCGCCACCCCCTCCCCTCTTAAATACCGCCGCCGCCCTCCCCACCCCGCCACCCGACCCGCCCCGCCGCCGATAGCAGCAGTAGCAGCCGTCGCCGCTGCCAGGAGCCGCCGCCTCCCGCCGCCGCCGATGCAGCCCCGCCACCCCATGCCGCCCCGCCGCCGCACCAGAACCCCGCCGGAGCCGAGCCGAGGTAGCCGCCCCGCCGCCCTCGTTTTCTAAAGAAACTGATCCGATTTTTTTAGAAAACCCTAGATTCGTTTTTTTAGAAATAGATCGGTTTTATTTTTTCCCGGTTTATTTTTTTTAGCGAACGTTCGCCCGTTCGTTCATTTTAATGGACGAATTCGCCGTTTAGTTTCAATTAACGAACTTTCGTTCGTTAATCTGTTCGTCAGTTTTTCTTTTTCTTGGATTTTTCCGCGGTTATTTCTGATCCGATTTTCATTCTAGTATAACTTTTCGCCTGTTTATCGGAATCAGGCGATTCAAGCGCCTGGAGTTTTGTCTCGAAACCCTCTTTCCGTTTAACCTACTCAAACAAGATTTTGCTTCTCTAAAATTTTACTTAGATCCAGATTAGTAAACGAAGTTTGTTTGTTTCGCCGTTTGATTTTCGTTTCTTCGTTCGATTTGATTCTTTTTGCAAACCGGAGTTCTTCAGTTGAACTTTCTGGTTAGATCTCTTATTTGAGTTTTACCCATGCATTAGATTAGTACTTATTGTATGCTTGTTTGTTTGCGATAGATTACCCGGAGTGCGTCGCTTGCTACTTTGAATGTCTAGGTTTCGCGGATCATCAGCAAGGCAAGTAACACTTTGATCATACCTCTTTACTACCCAGTTTTTATTGCATTAGATCAATCCTCAAACAATTGCATGATTAGGATCTGATTAATATGTGGGTTTTGGGAAGTAGATGAGGTAGTACCTATTACCTGTTTTATTATCAAACCCTTGGGAGTTACTTCTACGTTTGCTTATTATGCCATGCTATACTAGTAGACATGGATTGGGTGAGTGTATCCATGACAGATGTGAGATTGTTAAATTAATGGTTTATTTAAGGTGGCAACTTAAACACACATTTGGGTGGATTGAGGCACCTGGGTATTCCAGCGATTGCCCATTTTTCTTTATGGACCGCCACCCAGGCTCAAAGGGATCATCAGATTATTCATACTAGAAACTTCCGTGTGCAGCCACAAGCTACTATGGGCTCTATCATAGTTGACTAAGTCGTGCGAACTCTTACAGTGGTAGACTAGCAGATGTAGGGGATGTAGGTTGGTATTGTCTACCCGATCGTAAGGTGCTAGTGCTTCTGAAAGACTATGTCTCGGTCATTCGTTTCTCAAACATCATGTTGTGCGAGAATCCCAACGGAGGTGATCGAGTCTTGTGGGGAAAAGTGCGCAAACCTCTGCAGAGTGTATAAACTAATCATGGTTAGCCGTGTCCCCGGTTATGGACGTCTTGAGTATCTGGTACTTGGATTATCATGTGAATCTCATCATGTTACTTTAATTAATATTGTTGGGTTTTAATGATAATGCTTAATTGGGATTGAGAGGATGTCTATCTTATCAATGTTCAACAACCACCATGATAGTTAAATAAAAATGTATTCCTTTGCAGTAGGGAAAAATTGGCTTTATGCAAACACTGTAACCATAGAGCTTTCCACCAGCCATATATGCATGTAGTATAGCTTTATTCTTTCATTACTCTCTATGTGTTACATTGCCAGCATATTTCATGTGCTGACCCGTTTTCGGGCTGCAACGTTCATGTTGCAGACTTTTCAGACGACGAGTAAGGTGCTTTTAGGTCGTGGTTCTATACTCTGTGATGCCATTGGAGTTGATGGACTCACTTATCTTCCAAGCCATCCGCTGTTATCGTTATTAGATGGCCTTAAGCCATATTTATTGTAATAAGTTCTCTTTTGAGACATTCGATGTAATAAGTGTGTGATTGCTAATCTGTTATAAATCCTTCAAGTAATGTGCATGTCAGCATTACTAATCCAGGGATGACACTAAAGTACAGAGATTAGACTGTTTGAGGTCTGGTCGCTACAACAGTGAGGAACATGATAGCCCTGAGGATTTCACCACTCAAAATTCTGACCGTTGCTGTGCTATGCGCCAGCTGTCACAAAATATCTATCCACCTAATGGTCTTATCATTTAAGGGCATTTATGTCTTATCATGTCGGGCTGCTCCCTAGGCTATAAATAGCCGCCCCCTACAACCACTAGCTGGTTGGCTGCTCCGAGAGAAACTGACACTTGTCATTTGAGAGCAACCCATCCTCCGAGGACTTTGAGCGAAAATCATCAAGTGAGGAAAACCCAAACCCAAACACCTACAAACCCCAAGTGATTGAGCATCACTTAAGAGATTGATCCTGCGTGGATCTGACGCTTGTTACCTTTCAAGACTGTGCTTCTTCCAGACGGTTAGGCGTCATGGTCTAGAGCATCCAAGAGGAATTGTGGATCGCCGAGTGACCAAGTTTGTGAAGGTTCGGAAGTCACCTGAAGACTTACCACGAGTGATTGGGCGGGTCTGTGTGACCTTAGCTCAAGGGGAATACGGTGAGGACTGAGTGTCCTGAGCTGCGTGTTCAGGGCTGGGTATCCGGGACTGTGTGTCCTCAGGTTTAAATACCTAGCCGCCCTAACCAGACGTACAACTAAGACAGCAGTTGGAACTGGTCTATAAAATCATTGTCTTCACCAAGCTTATTGGTTCTATTTCCTCAACTCTTTCATTTCCTCATAACTGTGTTGTGTGCTTGTTCATATCTATGTTTGAAGACTTTGACTGAATATTTTCTCAATTTCCTCAGTTCAATTTCTTCAGTCTGTTTGTCTTCATCCTGTGTTATCTTGTGCTTATGCTTTCTGTACTCTATGCTTGTCGTACTCTATGCCTGTCTTCATTTCATCATGATGACTATGCTTGTGTTCTGTTATGTTTACTTCTGAGGAGTCCGAATCTGGAGTGGCGAGCCTAGCCCTCGCTACTGCATTCGTCAGCAAGTATATCTTCAAAACTGAAGAAAATGACCTCACCAACAAGGCTGATGAAGGCGATGATGACTACGCTCCCACCTATTGCTTCATGGCAAAGGGTGCCAAGGTACTCAAATATACCTCCTCTGAATCAAGTGAGAATGAATCTGATGAAAACCTTAAGCCCAGCTATTCTAAACTTGCTAAGATTGCTGTAAAACAACAAAGGGCTTTTGAAAAGGTTCAAAACATGCTAGACAAAAGTGATGATATGTTGGGTGAAGAAATGGATCGCACTAAAGCCTTGACTGAAAATCTTCAGAGACTTCAGACTAGGTTTGACAACCTTCAAGGTCATCATAACACTATCTTATCTGATCATGAGAAGCTTTCTTATGAATTTCTTCAAAGAAAGCAAGACCTTGAGAAGCTAAGAGTGAGTTATGAAGATCTTCAGAAGGAGCGCGATTCATTACTTGCTCAACAAATCAGCGCTTCTCAGGAAGAATTTGTTCCTCCTTGTTTGAAATGCATTGAACATGAATCTGCTAATTCTTCACCTGAATGTTCAAATGCTTCTAATGCTACAAATTCTTCACCTGCCTCTGCTATCACTAATTCCTCATCTGAGGACACTGCTAGTATCACTGACGATGCAGGGCTGAAGGAATTGTACATGACAGGCATGTACAAAAGCCTCAAAGGGCATCAGACTCTTTGTGAAGTGCTTAAAAAGCAAATCCTCAACAGGAACCCTAGGAAAGAGGTATTGCCTTTGAGAGGAAACTCAATGCTAATGGTACATATTGGAAGCCTGAGCAGTACCCCAAAACTACATGGGTTGCTGCAAAGGGACCTCTAGTTGATCCATCTAACTTACCTGGATTTGCATGTGAATCTCCTCGTTCTGATGATGAGTCATTTGACTCCAACTATAAACTGTTCAAAAATCAGAATGGTCAAGTATTTGCTAGATATGTTGGCACTAACTGCAGGAATGGTTCCCCTATGAAAAAAAATTGGGTTCCCAAAAGGTGCCTTGAAAGTCTTCAGGTGAATGTCCTCATGACACCACCTGTGAAGAATAGGAACCCCAGAGCAAATTCTTCATATGGACCAAATTCTTCATATGGATCTAAGTCCTCATATGAATATCATCGTGCTAACAACTCTGTTTTGCAGGGAAGAGCTAAGGGCTATGAATATGAGCATTATTCTTCTAATGATTATGTTCATAAGTCCTCGAAGAATTTCTCTACTTATTCATATGCTTATCCTAACTCCTCTTATGTGAAACGAAATGTACTGGCTTCTATGCCACCTTTCTCGTATGGAGCTCGCAGAGTGATGAACTCTTTGCCACCCCTTCAGATGTGGGTGGTGAAGAAAAAGAACTAATCTCTTCTGCAGGGTCAGGTCTCCAGACGCACGTAATCGTCTGAAGAATCTGCTAGAGACCTGAGTATGCCTGAAAGGATGCAGGCTAATCATGAAGAAATGAACTTTCATTTCTCACGTCCTCATACTGCTTTATCTGTTCTTTTGCTTGACGAAATTGATCTGATGAATTGATGTCATATTCTTCACTGATGAAGTATATGAGTTTGTAAGTTGCACTAATTCATCTGCAGGATGATCAACCCAAAGCCACTGAGTGGGTCCTCGATAGTGGATGTACAAATCACATGACTGGTGACAAGAATCTATTGATGGATGCTCCATTATCTCTGTCGCATCTGAAACATATCATCTTTGCCGACAAACGCAAAAGTCAGGTATTGGGTCTAGGTAAGGTTGCGATCACAAAGGGTCGACGCATGGACAAAGTCATGCTTGTCGAGTCCTTAGGATACAACCTCATGTCTGTCTCAATGCTTTGCGATCTTGATAAGGTTGTTGTCTTTGGCAAGTACCGTTGTGTTGTGGTTATGGAAGCTGACAATTCCAAAGTCTTCGAAGGCTTTAGGAGAGGAGACCTGTATATTGTTGATTTCTCTACAGGACCACAACCAGCCGTGTGCCTACTTGCAAAAGCTTCAGAAGGCTGGCTCTGGCATCGACGACTTGGTCATGCAGGCATGAGGAATTTGCACACGCTTGCGAAGAAGAAGCATGTCATTGGCATCGAGAATGTCAAATTCCTCAAGGATCACCTATGTGGAGCCTGTGAAGCTGGGAAGATGACAAAGGCTAAGCATCCAGCAAAGACTACCATGACCACCACTCGTCCATTTGAATTGCTTCACATGGATCTCTTCGGTCCTAACCATTATGCTGCAGTTTCAAATGATGCATCTCAATATGGCTTTGTTATTGTTTATGATTACTCTCGATACACATGGGTACACATTGTTACTTACAAACATGAAGTGTAGGAAGTCTCCAAACGATTTTCCTCGAGGGCTTCAACCAACTTTGGTGTGAAGATCAAGCACATCAGAAGTGACAATGGAACCGAGTTCAAGAATTCTGGTCTAGATGACTATCTTGATGAACTTGGTATTACTCATGAGTTATCTGCTCCTTATACTCCTCAGTAGAACGGCGTCGTAGAGCGCAAGAACAAGACTCTTGCTGAGATGGCTCGCACTATGCTTGATGAATACAAAACGCCTCGTCGTTTCTGGATTGAGGCAATTGATACTGCATGCCACATCATCAACAGAGTATATCTTCACAAATTCTTCAAGAAGACTGCCTATGAACTCCTCACTGACAAGAAACCCAATGTAAGTTATTTCAAAATCTTCGGTGCTAAATGTTGGATTAGAGATCCTCATCACAACTCAAAATTTGCACCGAAAGCACATGAAGGTTTTATGCTTGGTTACGGAAAGGACTCGCACACCTACAGAGTCTTCAACAACGTTCTTCACAAGGTTGTTGAAACTGTAGATGTGCGGTTCAATGAAACCAATGGCTCGCAAAGAGAGCACCTACCTACTGTGATAGATGAACCAGCACCTGAGGAAACTATCAAGTTCAAGGCTACTGAGGATGTCATTCCTACTGAAGAATCTGCTGAAGAATTCATTCCAGAACATGAAGAACATCGAGCTAATGCACCTGAAGAAAATGGTGCTGAAGAGAATGTTGATCAAATTCCTCAACGACAACCAGCTCATCCTCGCATTGCAAAAGAAGTGCAAGTTGAAAAGATCATCAATGACATCAAAGCGCCAGGTCCTCTCACACGCTCAAAAGCTTCACATTTATCTAACTTTTGTGGGCACTATGCTTTTGTCTCTATCACAGAGCCCACTAAGGTAGATGAAGCATTTCTGGAGCCTGAGTGGATTCAGGCCATGCAAGAAGAATTACATCAGTTCGAGCTCAACAATGTCTGGGAACTGGTCAAACGTCTAGATCCTCACAAGCACAATATCATTGGCACAAAGTGGATCTACCGCAACAAGCAAGATGAAAATGGCCTTGTGGTGAGGAATAAGGCACGGCTCGTAGCTCAAGGCTACACACAGGTTGAAGGAATTGATTTCGATGAAACTTTTGCACCTGTTGCTAGACTTGAGGCTATTCGCATATTACTTGCTTATGCTAACCATCATGATATCACTTTATATCAAATGGATGTGAAAAGTGCATTCCTCAATGGTAAGCTTGAGGAAAAGTATATGTTGCTCAACCCCCAGATTTTGAAGATCCAAAGAATCCTGACAAAGTCTTCAGACTCAACAAGGCCCTCTATGGCCTCAAGCAGACCCCACGGGCGTGGTATGATACCTTGAAGGAATTCTTCATGAAGAAAGGCTTCAAACCCGGTTCACTCGACCCTACTCTTTTCACTAAATCTTATGATGGTGAATTGTTTGTGTGCCAAGTATATGTTGATGATATTATCTTTGGCTGTACTGACCAACGTTATAGTGATGAATTTGCCTACATGATGAGTGAAGAATATCAAATGTCTATGATGGGAGAACTCAAATTCTTCTTAGGTCTTCAAATTCGTCAACAACGCAATGGCATATTCATATCTCAGGAGAAATACCTCACGGATGTACTAAGGAAATTCGGCATGCAAGATTGCAAAGGCGTCAAAATTCCTATGCCCACAAATGGCCATCTATGCACTGATGAAAATGGTATTGACTTCGATCATAAGGTATACCGCTCCATGATTGGTTCTTTATTGTACTTATGTGCATCTGGGCCAGATATAATGCTTAGTGTTTGCATGTGTGCCCGATTTCAAGCTACACCGAAGGAATCACACCATAAGGCTGTGAAGCATATTCTTCGATATCTAGCTCACACACCAACACTTAGATTGTGGTACCCCAAGGGCTCGGTTTTTGATCTCATTGGATATTCTGACTCTGACTATGCTGGTGATCGTGTGGACCGCAAGTCAACATCTGGTACATGTCATTTCCTCAGACGATCTTTGGTCTGTTGGTCCTCGAAGAAACAGAACTGTGTATCACTATCTACTGTTGAAGCTGAGTATATTGCCGCTGGTTCTTGCTGTACTCAATTGCTATGGATGAAGCAAACTCTCAAGGACTACGGTGTCAACATGAAGAATGTGCCTCTCTTCTGTGACAATGAGAGTGCCATCAAGATTGCTCACAACCCAGTTCAGCACTCGAAGACTAAGCACATTCAGATTCGTCATCATTTTCTTCGTGATCATGTGTTGAAGGGTGACATTTCTATTGAGCATGTGAAGACTGAAGAATAGCTAGCCAATATCTTCACAAAACCCTTGAATGAGAAGAGATTTAGTAAGTTGCGGTGTGAGCTAAATATCCTAGAATCTTCGAATGTTCTTTGAAAAGGACGCTCATCCTAACACTTATGAAAAATTGATGACTTAGATGTGCAACACGTGAAGAAACGTTTTTCTTCAATCAATGAAGAATAACAGTCTAAGTGTGAAGAAATTAATGAAGAATTTGATTCTCAGAACCCTACGATGATTGTACGCGGTGTCTAAAATCATCATTCTTATACGGTGGGTCACACCACCACCAAAAGTTGAAATTCCTCAGTTGTTCAAATTCTTCAACTTTGCATTGTCTTCACTTTCCATTGTTTTTCTTCATTGGCTATATATGAGTTTATGTCCCCTACATCATTCACTTATGGCTACTTCTTCAAGTTGGTTTTTCTGCTAAGTGAATGTGATCGGACCCTTCCCCTCTATGCTATACTCAACCCAATCTATTCACAAATTCTTCATGTGTGTTCTATTTAAAACTCGTTCAAAATCTTCACTGTGTCCTTGTCAGCTGAAGAAATTGCGAACGAAACTTTTAAATTATCTTATCCAATTTTGGGGCGTTGCCGCTCAAACCGTTCCGCATCCCACGACATACTTATCCACTCACCCACGATCTCCACTTCTCAGTACGTGGGTGACACATGTCATGCGAATGAGAAGGGTCAGGGGCACGTTCGTCCAAATTCTTCAGGCGAACGGTTTTCACCATGGCTATAAATACCCCTCTCCCCTTCCTCACTTCTTTTACTCCACTCGACCTCTCTCCAGCTCGAGCTTCTCAAACCCTAGCGTCGCCGCTACTTCATCGTCGCCGGTGAGGAAGAGCTTCACTGCCTCGACCTCGTCGCCGCCGTACTCACGCCGGTCGCGGAAATCTTCACTCCGCCACCGCCGTAGCTGTCTTCCTCCGCCAAGTTAGGGCGTGGAAGATCCGCACTGACGAACTTCACATATCCTCACTCCAGTTCGTCGTGTTCTTCGTTCAGGGTAATTAAAAGTTACTTTTACTGCCCTTGTTGATTCGAATGATTATCTACAAAATCTTCAAAGATGTTTTTCTTTATATCTTCACACACTAAAACACCTCTCATATCATTTGTTCTTGATTCATTTCTCTAAGCTGCGAATTTCTCTTCAAGATTCCTCAATTGTGCGGATTTCTGATTTGTACAACTCTGGAACCTAGGACTAAGAATGCTTAGTGAAATTCTTCAAGACTTATCTGGTCAAATTCCTCAAACTTGTTCTTTATAAAACCTTCTGAGAACGCATATGACCTCTCCAAATTCCTCGCAACTATACTCTGTTCACAAGTACTCATGTCAGCTGTTGAATCACTAGGTTCTCATCAACTTAACTCATTTGCAGCGTTCCTCGAAGAAAAGTTGCATACTTCTTCGGAGAATTCAATTGTTCAAATTCCTCAACTGAAGAAAATGGCTGACGGTAAGAAGCCACAGAAAGGAGGAAAGAGGGCTGAGGTCAACACAGCGTTTGAGATCCCTGATGATATATATGCTGGGTACTGCACACCTCCTGAGGAAGACAAAAATCAGCGCAAGGTGCGCATTCAGGAGATAGAGAGGAGATGGGCTAGAGAGTGGAGAGAGTACAGATATGTCACTCCCAAATACATGAAGAAATTCGCACTCAATCCTCCATGCCCAAGACCTCCATTGGCACCTGGAAAAATAGCTGATCCCACCAGCCTCAAGCGTGGTGAGGATTATCCTGATGAATGGGCCAAGCGCCAAGCCAAGTTGGCTAAACAAGCCAAAGAAGCTGTGAGGAAATTTAATGAAGACTCTGCTACTGCTGCTGCCGCTGAGGCCTCTGTCAAGCCTAAGAAGGCCATGTCAAAGAATCCTGCGCACAAGCCAAGTGCTTCACCTTTAGTGGTCTCAAGGCCAAGTTCCTCAGCAATGCCCTCACGGCCAGAATCTTCAAAGCCCTCACGGCTAACTTCTCATGTTGCTCCTGTTCCTCCCAAATCCTCAGCTCCTCACAAGTCCTCAGCTGCTCCGACAAAGTCCTCTGCACCTGTGCATCTCGCCACGTGTCAACGGACCACAGGCATCTCAATTGTCTTAGGAGCTTCAGCTAGTTCCTCAGCTGCACCAAATTCTTCAACGGGACCCTCTCTACTGAAGACAAAGGCCACTGTTGGATGAGGTCCTCGCCCTAGTCCTCAGAAGAAGCAGGTCGCCTTCCAAGTGTTGTCTGAAGAAGACAAAGCTGATGATGATGAACTTGCTGAAATCATCAGAGATAGGCAAGTCAGGGCCGCTAGAGCCAAGGGAACAGATGTGCCACTACTTTTGGATCCAAAGTTGATCCTCGAATACATTGATGTTTGGCACAAGGACCCCAACACTCCCATGCCTGACTTCAAGCTGACTCCTGGCCAAAGTCACATGCTGACCACTTCATACAAGAAGAAAAATGGAAATATGAGAAGGCCAGGCAGATCAAGAAAGTGCAGTACAAGAAGGAGCGCTATCTGAAGAAAAATGTTGTCTCTATGACAACTGAAGAACTTGTCATTGTTCAAACTGAGATCAAGAAACTCAGTGATGAATTTGACGCATACCGCGCTGACTGGCTTGGAGCCAAGGTGCGCTTTGTGAAACTTGCGGATAACTTCACCTCAAATGTTGCAGCCCCAACGCAACAGAAAGTTCCTCATGCTGAAGCATCTGCTCAGCCGACTGAAGAACATGCCAGCACCGCTGATGAAAATCAGGCTGCTGAAGAAAATGTGAGTTCCAGGGCTGATGACTGCATACCAGCCGCTGAAGAAATTGCCAGGGCATCCACTAGTGGTGCGCCTGAAGAATATGAAGAAATCAGGGCAACTACATCAGTTGTGCCTGAAGAAAATCAACCAGATTCCTCTGCTCCTCCTGCGACAACACCAACTCCGATCCTTCCATCTGCATCAGATGTGAAGAAAATCAAGGCTGCAGAGCGTGCAACAGTGAAGAAAAGGAAAGCATCAGCTACTTCAGATTCTTCAGCTCCGAAGAAGATGAAGCCTTTGACCAGCTCATTTGAAAATCCCATTGATGTTGTTCCTCTCTCTACCATGCCATCAAAGGACCTTGTTCCTTTCGATGAAGAATATGTGATCCCCAGCAGATCTGATGAAGAAACTCCTTTTGCTATTTCGTCAAAGCAGTTGGATGAAGAAATTGAAGTGGATGAGATCCCTTAAACACCTGTCATTTCCTCGCCTCTGCCTCAGTTCACTGCTGAAGAGGCTGGCGTTGAAGAAATGGAAGATGAAGATGTGGACGTTGGCTGCTCCACACCAGTGATGAGTGATGAATTCTGGAAAAGTCAGCATCCAAACTCTCCAATGTTCACACCATTGCAGCAAATACCTCAGTCCCCTGCATAAACGGTTCAAATGGGCTCTGAAGAAACTCGCCCCACTTCATCTGTACGTGAAGAAATTCCAGCCACTAGTGCTGAAGAAACTGTTGCTGCTGAACATCTGAAGACGCAGACTGCCACTGAAGAGGAACCAGAAATTCCTCAGCCTAAAGAACCTGTGATTGAGATTCCTGAGGTCGTGATGCAACTCACTGACACTCCTCTACCCAAGCCAAAGGATCCATTCTCCAAGAAGCAAAAATTCAAGGCTGATGATTTCTTCGGCGAGCATGTATTCTTCACAGATTACAACCCTTATGACTCTGCTCGCATTAGGAAGAGGCGTTTCTGGACTGCCAGCCAGGCTAATTTCTATTCCTCAGTGTTGTTCAACAAAAACAAAATCTTCTACCATGAGCACATTCCTCACGTGGATATGAAATCTCTGCCGTGCCAGTCCTTAGTGTTCTTCACGACGCTGGACTGTTAAATTTCTGCTCTGACATCTGTGATTGGAATGAAGACCTGATTCTTCAATTTTATTCGACACTGCACATCACAGGAGATTCTGAAGATGTGAATTCATGGGTGCTGGACTGGATGTCTGAGAACACTCACTACACAGCACCAGCTACTGAATTGCTTCGTGCCTTACCACTCAGTCCTCCCCTTGAAGAAGCTCGTTGCATTTACAGTGAACCTGAGCTTACAAATCACTACATGCAAGTTCTGATGAAACCTTTGAAGCCAGGTCAGGCCCACGAACCAAATTCCTCGTGAAGGAATTACTATATGTGCCCAGAACTATCTATCGCATTCTA